>NW_028258543.1:62500-362500 GCF_982586985.1 Callionymus lyra | reverse complement strand
CATCAATAATAATTTATAATAACAAACAAAAGAAAACACTTCTTGTACGTGATTCTGAAGCGGGCAGGATAAGCAAATCCGAACCGAACCCCGTCCACTCCCCAAAACCGACTCTTGACGTCATTGAACGCTGCGCGTGCTTTGGCAACACTTGTCGGGTAGTCAGGAAACACTGAGGTGCTGACTCCGTCCACACCGATGCGTTGTCTAGTCCGAGCGAGTCTCAGAATGTTTTCACAGTCTTGGAAGTAGTGAACGCAGGCTATGATCGTGTTTGACCGGCGTCCCTCTGTAGATCCAGGCGGGGAGAGACGGTGAGCTCTGTCCAGGAGCGGCGCGTCTTTCAGATCAAAGGCCCGCTGCAGAAGCGCGGACACAGACTCGGTGTTGCATTCAAGGGTCTCCGGTATTTCGACATAAGGATCTTATGTTGTTTGTCCGCGACCTCGCCTCCAAGTCCTCGCATTTATTCTGAAGTTGGTCCATGACCCCCGTTAGCCGCTTCACCTCCTTCTTGAGTGAAACAACATCATCTGTCCACGTTGACAAACTTTCTTCCACATCCTTCACCGTAGATTTCATGGCGGAGAGTTCAGAGGCGATCGTCAACCTGTATTCTTTGAGCTCCGCTCTAGCTGCAACAATATCCGCTCGAATCACCGCCATCTCACTTTCCAACATTGCGCAAACTTCTGTTTGAATAATTTCAGCTAAATCCTTGCGCACCGAAGATAGCAGTTCCATCATGTATTTTAGGTTTTCTTTTGATAAGGATTAAAATATATAGTGCTTCAATAACAGTGACATCAATACACTGTACTAAATTGACAATAAATCAATGTTTCTACAGTAAAAATACATAACTTATTTCACTTATACTTCAAAACCTGTTGAACATGAAAATAAAGTCAGATCTTTGTCAACTATTGAGTTTTTTTTATAAGAATTAAAATATATTGTGCATGATTAACAGGGACATCAATACACTGTACTAAATTGACAATAAATCCATATTTCTACAGTAAAAATACATGAAACGTTGTTCACTTATACTTCAAAACCTGCTGAACATGAAAATAAAGTCAGATCTTTGTCAACTAATAAGGTTTATTTTTTATAATAAAAAAGGTTGTGCACAAACAGCTTTCTAAGCAAAAATAACGCCATAAGTCAGTAATTAAATTATTTAAACAACCATAATTGAATTATTTTGTAAGAAAACAAAAAAATAAACAGGAAATTATAACAGATTAGCAGAAAATAAATATTTCCTATTTCGGCTGCTTTTCTTCCAAAAGTCTCACACATGTTTGGAGACTCTGGTCTCATCACGCAAATGTCTCTTCAAATCTTACCTTAATGTCACCATATCAGAGTATTTTTGAGAATATATCAGTAATAGTGTCGTAGATCCTTCCGCGTATGACTTCTCTCCCACTACTGTAACACCTTCACAAAAACGCAAGTGTTTTAAGGTTGCGGCTAGATCGCAGCTCACTTGACCGCAGTGTGTGGGACCATGCCGCCTAGCCTGGATCTTTTTTTTTTTATCACAATTTTTTAGCCACAATACAAGCCCCTCAAGCCCCCTACCTTGTGCAGGAACCAAACACCACCATGTCTTCTCCTTTGAATTTGACTGACAGGTCCACCAGCACGGTTGTGTAGATGCAGCCATGAGCGAAGCCCCTCTCCCACGACGACTTCCTGACTATCTGTTCAAAAAAAGGGAAATTTAAATAAATAAATAAATAATGTGGGGAGTAAAAAAGTTTTGAATAAAACCAGAGGATGAACTGAATCAGGTTTTCTAACATGCTGCTGTAAACCTGCAGAACAGTTTCCAAACTTCAAATAAAGGGTTTATTTAGCTATAAACATCAATAATAATTTATAAAAACAAACATAAGAAAACACTTATTTGAAGTTGTTTTAAAAAGTTAGGTTTAAAGTGAAATCTTATCTGAAAATGATGTTTTCTTTACAATATTATTTTCAGTGAACTGTCCTTAGTAGCCATAGATGTTTTAGCATTTTAGCATAAGACATTTTAATGAGGTAGTGCCACCATTTGCGCTATATTAAATGTAATATTTAAATGTGTCAACATAATTTAATATTTAGGTAACACCTCACTATATGAACACAACTTTAAGAAATATAACTTACTTGAGGCTGTGTATTTCTTTCGTCGTTTTTTTTGCACCATTTTCTCTGAATCTTTCTGCTGAAGATGCGGCAAGACCCGCCCTTCTTCCCTCGGGTAGCTCCCTATGATTGGTGGAGAAGTCCAGCCAATGACAGCAGAAGGATTCAAGCCGCTGGTCTCTGAATGGCTACCCTCGTGGGCAGGGTGTGCGAGGAGTTGTGAGCAAGCTTCTATAGGGCAATGAATGTACAATTAATTACTTGTTTATTCGCTGATTTAGAAGCATTATTTTGCTATGTTTTCCGACATTTAGACAATATTTCTCACATTTATGAAATATAAAATCTAAATGTCAAATTTAAATGTAAATGTTAAATACATATCTAAATGTTAAATCTAAATCTTAAATCTTAAATCTAAATATAAATATAAATATAAATTTAAATCTATATTTAAATGTTAAATCTATATCTAAATGTTAAATCTAAATCTTAAATCTAAATCTAAAAACAAGTAAAATGTTTAACTTAGACAAGGCCTTTTTAATTTATTGTTGATTGCATTTAAGTTTATGTTACATTTTAGTATTATTATTATTTTTGTTTTATTTAATTTTTATTTTAGTGCAAAAAAACATTTAACAACCAAGCATTTAGTCACACTTTAATTGTTTATTGGACAGGCTGGAAACGCACACACAGTGTTTTTAAAAGTAACAGAATCTCTACTACATTTGCATTTGCGTTTGTTTGTAAACGTATATACACAACGAGAGTTTGTCACATTAGGCTGCTACCGATGCGCGAGACACAGATTCGTTCAGTGAACGAGGATTCACGTCCCGTTATTCGCGACACACAGATTCGTTCAATGAACGAGGATTCACATCCGGGGATTCGCGAGACACGGATTCCTTCAGTGAACGAGGATTCATGTTCAGCTGTGAACACACCTCAAGATCCTCTCTATTTGCTGAATTTCTCACGAATGTCTGTGTACTGCTCCTTATCCGTGAACGCACCGGGCGTCCTTTTTTTTTTTTTTGCATTGTCCCTGAAGTGCATTGAATGTTAACCTCGGGTCTGAATCCTTTAAGTTAGTAACGGATTGTTTGGCTGCGTTCAGGAAGTAGGTGATATTGCAGTCTGGGCTCCATAAGCACTGAGTTAGTGATTTAGTGAACGAACGAACTGAAAGAATATTTTGAACGAATCCTTTTAATGAACTGATTCTAGTTATTCAGTACAGTCAAAAGAACTGCCGATCCCATCACTAATACAAACTGCATCACCCCAGGTAAGTCATATTTGTGTTTTCTTTGGTACTTTTCACTTAATGTAAAACACTAGCTTGCGTAAGCTAGTGCTAGCCACCATAGCGCATATTACATCAAAATTTGCATTGCATGCTAAATATAAGTTATTTAAAGCCATTTATTAGGTTGTTTGCAGTTATGTTTATGTCATGCTTTTTCATTGATCTTACCAGAACTGTAATAACTTTTAGTAAAGTGTAGTTTATGTTGATGAAATAGAAAATGTTTTCATAACTGTGAATTATTTTGAATCCATCTTCATTCTGATGGAATAATCACAACCTCTTTTTTTAATTGATATGTATATTTTGTCAAAGGGTATGTCAACACAAGTGGTGCCCCATCTTGCCCATTCTGTGCCATCACAACGTCCACAACTACCATCGGTAAGTTGTTAGACATAATTTAGGACTCCAGTTCCACCTCTTTCCATTTTGTGAGTGACCTTGAAGATAAATATCCTCTACCTGATTAAGACAAATATTGTCCAAATTGTTATCAATTAATTGTTTTTTGTTATTTTGTTATTTGTTTATTTGACAATAAAATAACTTAACTTGACTTGATATTGAAATGTCTGATTCAAGTGACTGAAAGTTCAGTGAGACAACGGAGAAGAGGTGAGTAAAGTTTAATATATGTAACATTAATGTCATAATGCTTTTAGGGTGTGACTAGATGTTGAGGATAATTCAACCATATGAAGACTATCAAGGCCACTATTTATAATAATATTAATTTAGGCCATATTGTGATAAGGTCATTCTACTAAAAACACCCACATAAGGGCCAATAGGGGGTAAAAAAAAGTTTTTTCTACACCAGGCCTGGCCAACCCGCGGCTCCCGAGCCGCATGCGGCTCTTTGCCTGGTTTCATGCGGCTCTAACTTTCTAGTGTTGTGTGGTTCTCGAACGATTTGTTGGAACGAACGATCTTTTGAGTGAACGTACTGAACTTCATTCCTTTCTCAGTTCAGTTGAACTCAGCTGCGACCGTGCCGGTGGGAGGGATTCTATAATAGACTTTGCTACAGAACATTTAGTTTTTATGTTGGCACTAAGTGCCAAAGTACAGTCAAAAGAACTGTCGATCCCATCACTCTAATGTTCATATCGAGGTTTGGGTTTGTGTTTTCTAAATGTGTGTGTTCGCTTCACTTGAGTTCAATACATGCGCGTTGGATGAAAATACCGCAAAGTTTCTCAGTAGGGAAAAGATCTTTTGAGTAAACAATTTGTGTCAAGTTCGCTTTCAAAATGGCAGGGAAAAAATTCACAGCCAAATGAAAATATATATATATATATATATCAATTTGCATCTGAAATAAAAAAGAGAAACACTTATTCAAAGCTGTTTTCAAAAGTTATGTTTAACCTTAAATATTGTCTCAAACTGATGTTCTCAGACTGAGAGAATGACATTTTCTAAGATTCTGCTGGAGCTCTGAATAACAGTTTTCAAACATCAAATAAATGGTTTATATAGATATATATATCAATTTGCATCTGAAATAAACAAGAGAAACACTTATTCGAAGCTGTTTTCAAAAGTTATGTTTAACCTGAAATATTGTCTCAATTTGATGTTCTCAGACTGAGAGAATGACGTTTTCCAAGATTCTGCTGGAGCTCTGAATAACAGTTTTCAAACATCAAATAAAGGGTTTATAAAGCTATATATATCAATTTGCATCTGAAATAAACAAGAGACACACTTATTTGAAGCTGTTTTAAAAAGTTATGTTTAACCTGAAATATTGTCTCAAACTGATCTTCACAGGCTGAGAGAAAGATGTTTTCCAAGATTCTGCTGAAGCTCTGAATAGCAGTTTTCAAACATCAAATAAAGGGTTTATATAGCTATATATATCAATTTGCATCTGAAATAAACAAGAGAAACACTTATTCGAAGCTATTTTCAAAAATTATGTTTAACCTGAAATATTGTCTCAAACTGATGTTCTCAGACTGAGAGAATGACGTTTTCTAAGATTCTGCTGGAGCTCTGAATAGCAGTTTTCAAACATCAAATAAAGGGTTTATATAGCTATATATATCAATTTGCATCTGAAATAAACAAGAGAAACACTTATTCGAAGCTGTTTTCAAAAGTTATGTTTAACCTGAAATATTGTCTCAAACTGATGTTCTCAGACTGAGAGAATGACGTTTTCTAAGATTCTGCTGGAGCTCTGAATAGCAGTTTTCAAACATCAAATAAAGGGTTTATATAGCTATATATATCAATTTGCATCTGAAATAAACAAAAGAAAAACTTATTCAAAGCTGTTTTCAAAAGTTATGTTTAACCTGAAATATTGTCTCAAACTGATGTTCTCAGACCGAGAGAATGACGTTTTCTAAGATTCTGCTGGAGTTCTGAATAGCAGTTTTCAAACATCAAATAAAGGGTTTATATAGCTATATATATCAATTTGCATCCGATATAAACAAGAGAAACACTTATTCGAATCTGTTTTCAAAAGTTATGTTTAACCTGAAATATTGTCTCAAACTGATGTTCTCAGACCGAGAGAATGACGTTTTCTAAGATTCTGCTGGAGCTCTGAATAGCAGTTTTCAAACATCAAATAAAGGGTTTATATAGCTATATATAACAATTTGCATCTGAAATAAACAAGAGAAACATTTATTCGAAGCTGTTTTCAAAAGTTATGTTTAACCTGAAATATTGTCTCAAACTGATCTTAACAGGCTGAGAGAATGACGTTTTCCAAGATTCTGCTGAAGCTCTGAATAGCAGTTTTCAAACATCAAATAAAGGGTTTATATAGCTATATATATCAATTTGCATCTGAAATAAACAAGAGAAACATTTATTCGAAGCTGTTTTCAAAAGTTATGTTTAACCTGAAATATTGTCTCAAACTGATCTTCTCAGACTGAGAGAATGACGTTTTCCAAGATTCTGCTGGAGCTCTGAATAACAGTTTTAAAACATCAAATAAAGGGTTTATATAGCTATATATATCAATTTGCATCTGAAATAAACAAGAGAAACACTTATTCGAAGCTGTTTTCAAAAGTTATGTTTAACATGAAATACTGTCTCAAACTGATGTTCTCAGACTGAGAGAATGACGTTTTCCAAGATTCTGCTGGAGCTCTGAATAACAGTTTTCAAACATCAAATAAAGGGTTTATATAGCTATATATATCAATTTGCATCTGAAATAAACAAGAGAAACACTTATTCGAAGCTGTTTTCAAAAGTTATGTTTAACCTGAACTATTGTCTCAAACTGATGTTCTCAGACTGAGAGAATGACGTTTTCTAAGATTCTGCTGGAGCTCTGAATAGCAGTTTTCAAACATCAAATAAAGGGTTTATATAGCTATATATAACAATTTGCATCTGAAATAAACAAGAGAAACATTTATTCGAAGCTGTTTTCAAAAGTTATGTTTAACCTGAAATATTGTCTCAAACTGATCTTCTCAGACTGAGAGAATGACGTTTTCCAAGATTCTGCTGGAGCTCTGAATAACCGTTTTCAAACATCAAATAAAGGGTTGATATAGCTATATATATCAATTTGCATCTGAAATAAACAAGAGAAACACTTATTCGAAGCTGTTTTCAAAAGTTATGTTTAACCTGAAATATTGTCTCAAACTGATGTTCTCAGACTGAGAGAATGACGTTTTCCAAGATTCTGCTGGAGCTCTGAATAGCAGTTTTTAAACATCAAATAAAGGGTTTATATAGCTATATATATCAATTTGCATCTGAAATAAACAAGAGAAACACTTATTCGAAGCTGTTTTCAAAAGTTATGTTTAACCTGAAATATTGTCTCAAACTGATGTTCTCAGACTGAGAGAATGACGTTTTCCAAGATTCTGCTGGAGCTCTGAATAGCAGTTTTCAAACATCAAATAAAGGGTTTATATAGCTATATATATCATTTTCCATCTGAAATAAACAAGAGAAACACTTATTCGAAGCTGTTTTCAAAAGTTATGGTTAACCTGAAATATTGTCTCAAACTGATGTTCTCAGACTGAGAGAATGACGTTTTCTAAGATTCTGCTGGAGCTCTGAATAGCAGTTTTCAAACATCAAATAAAGGGTTTATATAGCTATATATATCAATTTGCATCTGAAATAAACAAGAGAAACACTTATTCGAAGCTGTTTTCAAAGGATATGTTTAAGTGAGACCTTCTCTAAATGTGATGTATTCAGACTGAGATGTATTTGATGTCCAATCCCGCCACCTTGTGGTTCTTTTTTTTTATCAACATTTCTCTTTTTTTTTCCACAATGCAATTCCCCCAAGCACCCTACCTGGTGCACAAACCAAACACCACCATGTCTTCTCCTTTGAATTTGATTGACAGGTCCACCAGAACGGTCTTGTAGATACAGCATTGCGTTGTCTAGTCCGAGCGAGTCTCAGAATGTTTTCACAGTCTTGGAAGTAGTGAACGCGGGCTAAGATGCTGCTGGAGCTCTGAATAACAGTTTTCAAACATCAAATAAAGGGTTTATATAGCTATATATATCAATTTGCATCTGAAATAAACAAAAGAAAAACTTATTCAAAGCTGTTTTCAAAAGTTATGTTTAACCTGAAATATTGTCTCAAACTGATGTTCTCAGACCGAGAGAATGACGTTTTCTAAGATTCTGCTGGAGTTCTGAATAGCAGTTTTCAAACATCAAATAAAGGGTTTATATAGCTATATATATCAATTTGCATCTGAAATAAACAAGAGAAACACTTATTCGAAGCTGGTTTCAAAAGTTATGTTTAACCTGAAATATTGTCTCAAACTGATGTTCTCAGACCGAGAGAATGACGTTTTCTAAGATTCTGCTGGAGCTCTGAATAGCAGTTTTCAAACATCAAATAAAGGGTTTATATAGCTATATATATCAATTTGCATCCGAAATAAACAAGAGAAACACTTATTCGAAGCTGTTTTCAAAAGTTATGTTTAACCTGAAATATTGTCTCAAACTGATGTTCTCAGACCGAGAGAATGACGTTTTCTAAGATTCTGCTGGAGCTCTGAATAGCAGTTTTCAAACATCAAATAAAGGGTTTATATAGCTATATATAACAATTTGCATCTGAAATAAACAAGAGAAACATTTATTCGAAGCTGTTTTCAAAAGTTATGTTTAACCTGAAATATTGTCTCAAACTGATCTTAACAGGCTGAGAGAATGACGTTTTCCAAGATTCTGCTGAAGCTCTGAATAGCAGTTTTCAAACATCAAATAAAGGGTTTATATAGCTATATATATCAATTTGCATCTGAAATAAACAAGAGAAACACTTATTCGAAGCTGTTTTCAAAAGTTATGTTTAACATGAAATACTGTCTCAAACTGATGTTCTCAGACTGAGAGAATGACGTTTTCCAAGATTCTGCTGGAGCTCTGAATAACAGTTTTCAAACATCAAATAAAGGGTTTATATAGCTATATATATCAATTTGCATCTGAAATAAACAAGAGAAACACTTATTCGAAGCTGTTTTCAAAAGTTATGTTTAACCTGAACTATTGTCTCAAACTGATGTTCTCAGACTGAGAGAATGATGTTTTCTAAGATTCTGCTGGAGCTCTGAATAGCAGTTTTCAAACATCAAATAAAGGGTTTATATAGCTATATATAACAATTTGCATCTGAAATAAACAAGAGAAACATTTATTCGAAGCTGTTTTCAAAAGTTATGTTTAACCTGAAATATTGTCTCAAACTGATCTTCTCAGACTGAGAGAATGACGTTTTCCAAGATTCTGCTGGAGCTCTGAATAACCGTTTTCAAACATCAAATAAAGGGTTGATATAGCTATATATATCAATTTGCATCTGAAATAAACAAGAGAAACACTTATTCGAAGCTGTTTTCAAAAGTTATGTTTAACCTGAAATATTGTCTCAAACTGATGTTCTCAGACTGAGAGAATGACGTTTTCCAAGATTCTGCTGGAGCTCTGAATAGCAGTTTTCAAACATCAAATAAAGGGTTTATATAGCTATATATATCATTTTCCATCTGAAATAAACAAGAGAAACACTTATTCGAAGCTGTTTTCAAAAGTTATGGTTAACCTGAAATATTGTCTCAAACTGATGTTCTCAGACTGAGAGAATGACGTTTTCTAAGATTCTGCTGGAGCTCTGAATAGCAGTTTTCAAACATCAAATAAAGGGTTTATATAGCTATATATATCAATTTGCATCTGAAATAAACAAGAGAAACACTTATTCGAAGCTGTTTTCAAAGGATATGTTTAAGTGAGACCTTCTCTAAATGTGATGTATTCAGACTGAGATGTATTTGATGTCCAATCCCGCCACCTTGTGGTTCTTTTTTTTTATCAACATTTCTCTTTTTTTTTCCACAATGCAATTCCCCCAAGCACCCTACCTGGTGCACAAACCAAACACCACCATGTCTTCTCCTTTGAATTTGATTGACAGGTCCACCAGAACGGTCTTGTAGATACAGCATTGCGTTGTCTAGTCCGAGCGAGTCTCAGAATGTTTTCACAGTCTTGGAAGTAGTGAACGCGGGCTAAGATGCTGCTGGAGCTCTGAATAACAGTTTTCAAACATCAAATAAAGGGTTTATATAGCTATATATATCAATTTGCATCTGAAATAAACAAGAGAAAAACATATTCAAAGCTGTTTTCAAAAGTTATGTTTAACCTGAAATATTGTCTCAAACTGATGTTCTCAGACTGAGAGAATGACGTTTTCTAAGATTCTGCTGGAGCTCTGAATAACAGTTTTCAAACATCAAATAAAGGGTTTATATAGCTATATCTATCAAATTGCATTGAAATAAACAAGAGAAACACTTATTCGAAACTGTTTTCAAAAGTTATGTTTAACATGAAATATTGTCTCAAACTGATGTTCTAAGACTGAGAGAATGACGTTTTCTAAGATTCTGCTGGAGCTCTGAATAGCAGTTTTCAAACCTCAAATAAAGGGTTTATATAGCTATATATATCAATTTAAATCTGAAATAAACAAGCTGCTGGAGCTCTGAATAACACAATAAGACAAGTCCTTTTTAATTTATTGTTGATTGCATTTAAGTTTATGTTACATTTTAGTATTATTATTATTTTTGTCTTATTAAATTTTTATTTTAGTGCAAAAAAACATTTAACAACCAAGCATTTAGTCACACTTTATTTGTTTATTGGACAGGCTGGAAACGCACACACAGTGTTTTTAAAAGTAACAGAATCTCTACTACATTTGCATTTGCGTTTGTTTGTAAACGTATATACACAACGAGAGTTTGTCACATTAGGCTGCTACCGATGCGCGAGACACAGATTCGTTCAGTGAACGAGGATTCACATCCCGTTATTCGCGACACACAGATTCGTTCAATGAACGAGGATTCACATCCGGGGATTCGCGAGACACGGATTCCTTCAGTGAACGAGGATTCATGTTCAGCTGTGAACACACCTCAAGATCCTCTCTATTTGCTGAATTTCTCACGAATGTCTGTGTACTGCTCCTTGTCCGTGAACGCACCGGGCGTCCTTTTTTTTTTTTTTGCATTGTCCCTGAAGTGCATTGAATGTTAACCTCAGGTCTGAATCCTTTAAGTTAGTAACGGATTGTTTGGCTGCGTTCAGGAAGTAGGTGATATTGCAGTCTGGGCTCCATAAGCACTGAGTTAGTGATTTAGTGAACGAACGAACTGAAAGAATATTTTGAACTGCATCACCCCAGGTAAGTCATATTTGTGTTTTCTTTGGTACTTTTCACTTAATGTACATCACTAGCTTGCGTAAGCTAGTGCTAGCCACCATAGCGCATATTACATCAAAATTTGCATTGCATGCTAAATATAAGTTATTTAAAGCCATTTATTAGGTTGTTTGCAGTTATGTTTATGTCATGCTTTTTCATTGATCTTACCAGAACTGTAATAACTTTTAGTAAAGTGTAGTTTATGTTGATGAAATAGAAAATGTTTTCATAACTGTGAATTATTTTGAATCCATCTTCATTCTGATGGAATAATCACAACCTCTTTTTTTAATTGATATGTATATTTTGTCAAAGGGTATGCCAACACAAGTGGTGCCCCATCTTGCCCATTCTGTGCCATCACAACGTCCACAACTACCATCGGTAAGTTGTTAGACATAATTTAGGACTCCAGTTCCACCTCTTTCCATTTTGTGAGTGACGTTGAAGATAAATATCCTCTACCTGATTACGACAAATATTGTCCAAATTGTTATCAATTAATTGTTTTTTGTTATTTTGTTATTTGTTTATTTGACAATAAAATAACTTAACTTGACTTGATATGGAAATGTCTGATTCAAGTGACTGAAAGTTCAGTGAGACAACGGAGAAGAGGTGAGTAAAGTTTAATATATGTAACATTAATGTCATAATGCTTTTAGGGTGTGACTAGATGTTGAGGATAATTCAACCATATGAAGACTATCAAGGCCACTATTTATAATAATATTAATTTAGGCCATATTGTGATAAGGTCATTCTACTAAAAACACCCACATAAGGGCCAATAGGGGGTAAAAAAAGGTTTTTTTGTAACCTTTATTCTGTATATTTAATTCATTATTTAATTCCAGCATAAAGAGGTAAACAAGATGGGAAACACTATAAAACAGTGGATGAAGGAAACATGGAGAGCTTATCTCTGAACGCATGATCAGTGCATTTATTTATTTATTTGTATTGTATTACATTTCTCCGATCCTTGTTATTCTAGTCAGGCTCTGACTGATCACTGACTTCCATCAGTGATCTGATCCAGCCTAACACCCCAGCTCGTGCTCTGAGGTCTGTGGATCAGAATCTACTTGTGGTTCCTCGCACACGGTTCAGGACCAGAGGAGAGAAACCCTTCCAGGCAGTTGCTCCTAAGCTTTGGAACGATCTAAAACATTTTAATTTGTGCAGGCCTTTCCTTGATTTTCTGTAACTCCTGTGTTATCTTGATCTTTTATATATTTTATTGAGTTTTGTTTTTTAATGTTTAAGCACTTACCCTTACCCTTAACCTAACTCCTAAACTTTAATCCCTTTTGAATTTCTTTTACAGGTAGGGAGGGTTCATCAACGGGTTTGCACTGGCCCGTGCCCTCGACAGGGACCCTCCCTGTCACCCCCCTTCAACCCTAACGCCTAACCCTAATAAACAGGGACATCTATACACTGTACTAAATTGACAATAAATCCATATTTCTACAGTAAAAATACATAAAACTTTGTTCACTTATACTTCAAAACCTGCTGAACATGAAAATAAAGTCAGATCTTTGTCAACTATTAAGGTTTATTTTTTATAATAAAATACGTTGTGCACAAACAGCTTTCTAAGCAAAAATAACGTCGTAAGTCAGTAATTAAATTATTTAAACAACCGTAATTGAATTATTTTGCAAGAAAACAAAAAAATAAACAGGAAATTATAACAGATTAGCAGAAAATAAATATTTCCTATTTTGGCTGCTTTTCTTCCAACAGTCTCACACATGTTTGGAGACTCTGGTCTCATCACGCAAATGTCTCTTCAAATCTTACTTTAATGTCACCATATCAGAGTATTTTTGAGAATATATCAGTAATAGTGTCATAGAACCTTCCGCATATGACTTCTCTCCCACTACTGTAACACCTTCACAAAAACGCAAGTGTTTTAAGGTTGCGGCTAGATCGCGGCTCACTTGACCGCAGTGTGGGGGACCATGCCGCCTAGCCTGGATCTTTTTTTTTAATCACAATTTTTTAGCCACAATACAATCCCCTCAAGCCCCCTACCTTGTGCAGGAACCAAACACCACCATGTCTTCTCCTTTGAATTTGACTGACAGGTCCACCAGCACGGTTGTGTAGATGCAGCCATGAGCGAAGCCCCTCTCCCACGACGACTTCCTGACTATCTGTTCAAAAAAAGGGAAATTTAAATAAATAAATAAATAATGTGGGGAGTAAAAAAGTTTTGAATAAAACCAGAGGATGAACTGAATCAGGTTTTCTAACATGCTGCTGTAAACCTGCAGAACAGTTTCCAAACTTCAAATAAAGGGTTTATTTAGCTATAAACATCAATGATAATTTATAATAACAAACAAAAGAAAACACTTCTTGTACGTGATTCTGAAGCGGGCAGGATAAGCAAATCCGAACCAAACCCCGTCCACTCCCCAAAACCGACTCTTTACGTCATTGAACGCTGCGCGTGCTTTGGCAACACTTGTCGGGTAGTCAGGAAACACTGAGGTGCTGACTCCGTCCACACTGATGCGTTGTCTAGTCTGAGCGAGTCTCAGAATGTTTTCACAGTCTTGGAAATAGTGAACGCGGGCTATGATCGTGTTTGACCGGCGTCCCTCTGTAGATCCAGGCGGGGAGAGACGGTGAGCTCTGTCCAGGAGCGGCGCGTCTTTCAGATCAAAGGCCCGCTGCAGAAGCGCGGACACAGACTCGGTGTTGCATTCAAGGGTCTCCGGTATTTCGACATAAGGATCTTATGTTGTTTGTCCGCGACCTCGCCTCCAAGTCCTCGCATTTATTCTGAAGTTGGTCCATGACCCCCGTGAGCCGCTTCACCTCCTTCTTGAGTGAAACAACATCATCTGTACACGTTGACAAACTTACTTTCACATTCTTCACCGTAGATTTCATGGCGGAGAGTTCAGAGGCGATCGTCAACCTGTATTCTTTGAGCTCCGCTCTAGCTGCAACAATATCCGCTCGAATCACCGCCATCTCACTTTCCAACATTGCGCAAACTTCTGTTTGAATAATTTCAGCTAAATCCTTGCGCACCGAAGATAGCAGTTCCCTCATGTATTTTAGGTTTTCTTTTGATAAGGATCAAAATATATAGTGCTTGAATAACAGTGACATCAATACACTGTACTAAATTGACAATAAATCAATGTTTCTACAGTAAAAATACATAACTTATTTCACTTATACTTCAAAACCTGTTGAACATGAAATAAAGTCAGATCTTTGTCAACTATTGAGTTTTTTTTATAAGAATTAAAATACATTGTGCATGATTAACAGGGACATCAATACACTGTACTAAATTGACAATAAATCCATATTTCTACAGTAAAAATGCATGAAACTTTGTTCACTTATACTTCAAAACCTGCTGAACATGAAAATAAAGTCAGATCTTTGTCAACTAATAAGGTTTATTTTTTATAATAAAAAAGGGTTGTGCACAAACAGCTTTCTAAGCAAAAATAACGCCATAAGTCAGTAATTAAATTATTTAAACAACCGTAATTGAATTATTTTGTAAGAAAACAAAAAAATAAACAGGAAATTATAGCAGATTAGCAGAAAATAAATATTTCCTATTTCGGCTGCTTTTCTTCCAACAGTCTCACACATGTTTGGAGACTCTGGTCTCATCACGCAAATGTCTCTTCAAATCTTACTTTAATGTCACCATATCAGAGTATTTTTGAGAATATATCAGTAATAGTGTCGTAGATCCTTCCGCGTATGACTTCTCTCCCACTACTGTAACACCTTCACAAAAACGCAAGTGTTTTAAGGTTGCGGCTAGATCGCGGCTCACTTGACCGCAGTGTGGGGGACCATGCCGCCTAGCCTGGATCTTTTTTTTTAATCACAATTTTTTAGCCACAATACAATCCCCTCAAGCCCCCTACCTTGTGCAGGAACCAAACACCACCATGTCTTCTCCTTTGAATTTGACTGACAGGTCCACCAGCACGGTTGTGTAGATGCAGCCATGAGCGAAGCCCCTCTCCCACGACGACTTCCTGACTATCTGTTCAAAAAAAGGGAAATTTAAATAAATAAATAAATAATGTGGGGAGTAAAAAAGTTTTGAATAAAACCAGAGGATGAACTGAATCAGGTTTTCTAACATGCTGCTGTAAACCTGCAGAACAGTTTCCAAACTTCAAATAAAGGGTTTATTTAGCTATAAACATCAATAATAATTTATAATAACAAACAAAAGAAAACACTTCTTGTACGTGATTCTGAAGCGGGCAGGATAAGCAAATCCGAACCGAACCCCGTCCACTCCCCAAAACCGACTCTTTACGTCATTGAACGCTGCGCGTGCTTTGGCAACACTTGTCGGGTAGTCAGGAAACACTGAGGTGCTGACTCCGTCCACACTGATGCGTTGTCTAGTCTGAGCGAGTCTCAGAATGTTTTCACAGTCTTGGAAGTAGTGAACGCGGGCTATGATCGTGTTTGACCGGCGTCCCTCTGTAGATCCAGGCGGGGAGAGACGGTGAGCTCTGTCCAGGAGCGGCGCGTCTTTCAGATCAAAGGCCCGCTGCAGAAGCGCGGACACAGACTCGGTGTTGCATTCAAGGGTCTCCGGTATTTCGACATAAGGATCTTATGTTGTTTGTCCGCGACCTCGCCTCCAAGTCCTCGCATTTATTCTGAAGTTGGTCCATGACCCCCGTGAGCCGCTTCACCTCCTTCTTGAGTGAAACAACATCATCTGTACACGTTGACAAACTTACTTTCACATTCTTCACCGTAGATTTCATGGCGGAGAGTTCAGAGGCGATCGTCAACCTGTATTCTTTGAGCTCCGCTCTAGCTGCAACAATATCCGCTCGAATCACCGCCATCTCACTTTCCAACATTGCGCAAACTTCTGTTTGAATAATTTCAGCTAAATCCTTGCGCACCGAAGATAGCAGTTCCATCATGTATTTTAGGTTTTCTTTTGATAAGGATCAAAATATATAGTGCTTGAATAACAGTGACATCAATACACTGTACTAAATTGACAATAAATCAATGTTTCTACAGTAAAAATACATAACTTATTTCACTTATACTTCAAAACCTGTTGAACATGAAATAAAGTCAGATCTTTGTCAACTATTGAGTTTTTTTTATAAGAATTAAAATATATTGTGCATGATTAACAGGGACATCAATACACTGTACTAAATTGACAATAAATCCATATTTCTACAGTAAAAATGCATGAAACTTTGTTCACTTATACTTCAAAACCTGCTGAACATGAAAATAAAGTCAGATCTTTGTCAACTAATAAGGTTTATTTTTTATAATAAAAAAGGGTTGTGCACAAACAGCTTTCTAAGCAAAAATAACGCCATAAGTCAGTAATTAAATTATTTAAACAACCGTAATTGAATTATTTTGTAAGAAAACAAAAAAATAAACAGGAAATTATAGCAGATTAGCAGAAAATAAATATTTCCTATTTCGGCTGCTTTTCTTCCAACAGTCTCACACATGTTTGGAGACTCTGGTCTCATCACGCAAATGTCTCTTCAAATCTTACTTTAATGTCACCATATCAGAGTATTTTTGAGAATATATCAGTAATAGTGTCGTAGATCCTTCCGCGTATGACTTCTCTCCCACTACTGTAACACCTTCACAAAAACGCAAGTGTTTTAAGGTTGCGGCTAGATCGCGGCTCACTTGACCGCAGTGTGGGGGACCATGCCGCCTAGCCTGGATCTTTTTTTTTAATCACAATTTTTTAGCCACAATACAATCCCCTCAAGCCCCCTACCTTGTGCAGGAACCAAACACCACCATGTCTTCTCCTTTGAATTTGACTGACAGGTCCACCAGCACGGTTGTGTAGATGCAGCCATGAGCGAAGCCCCTCTCCCACGACGACTTCCTGACTATCTGTTCAAAAAAAGGGAAATTTAAATAAATAAATAAATAATGTGGGGAGTAAAAAAGTTTTGAATAAAACCAGAGGATGAACTGAATCAGGTTTTCTAACATGCTGCTGTAAACCTGCAGAACAGTTTCCAAACTTCAAATAAAGGGTTTATTTAGCTATAAACATCAATAATAATTTATAATAACAAACAAAAGAAAACACTTCTTGTACGTGATTCTGAAGCGGGCAGGATAAGCAAATCCGAACCGAACCCCGTCCACTCCCCAAAACCGACTCTTTACGTCATTGAACGCTGCGCGTGCTTTGGCAACACTTGTCGGGTAGTCAGGAAACACTGAGGTGCTGACTCCGTCCACACTGATGCGTTGTCTAGTCTGAGCGAGTCTCAGAATGTTTTCACAGTCTTGGAAGTAGTGAACGCGGGCTATGATCGTGTTTGACCGGCGTCCCTCTGTAGATCCAGGCGGGGAGAGACGGTGAGCTCTGTCCAGGAGCGGCGCGTCTTTCAGATCAAAGGCCCGCTGCAGAAGCGCGGACACAGACTCGGTGTTGCATTCAAGGGTTTCCGGTATTTCGACATAAGGATCTTATGTTGTTTGTCCGCGACCTCGCCTCCAAGTCCTCGCATTTATTCTGAAGTTGGTCCATGACCCCCGTGAGCCGCTTCACCTCCTTCTTGAGTGAAACAACATCATCTGTACACGTTGACAAACTTACTTTCACATTCTTCACCGTAGATTTCATGGCGGAGAGTTCAGAGGCGATCGTCAACCTGTATTCTTTGAGCTCCGCTCTAGCTGCAACAATATCCGCTCGAATCACCGCCATCTCACTTTCCAACATTGCGCAAACTTCTGTTTGAATAATTTCAGCTAAATCCTTGCGCACCGAAGATAGCAGTTCCATCATGTATTTTAGGTTTTCTTTTGATAAGGATCAAAATATATAGTGCTTGAATAACAGTGACATCAATACACTGTACTAAATTGACAATAAATCAATGTTTCTACAGTAAAAATACATAACTTATTTCACTTATACTTCAAAACCTGTTGAACATGAAATAAAGTCAGATCTTTGTCAACTATTGAGTTTTTTTTATAAGAATTAAAATACATTGTGCATGATTAACAGGGACATCAATACACTGTACTAAATTGACAATAAATCCATATTTCTACAGTAAAAATGCATGAAACTTTGTTCACTTATACTTCAAAACCTGCTGAACATGAAAATAAAGTCAGATCTTTGTCAACTAATAAGGTTTATTTTTTATAATAAAAAAGGGTTGTGCACAAACAGCTTTCTAAGCAAAAATAACGCCATAAGTCAGTAATTAAATTATTTAAACAACCGTAATTGAATTATTTTGTAAGAAAACAAAAAAATAAACAGGAAATTATAGCAGATTAGCAGAAAATAAATATTTCCTATTTCGGCTGCTTTTCTTCCAACAGTCTCACACATGTTTGGAGACTCTGGTCTCATCACGCAAATGTCTCTTCAAATCTTACTTTAATGTCACCATATCAGAGTATTTTTGAGAATATATCAGTAATAGTGTCGTAGATCCTTCCGCGTATGACTTCTCTCCCACTACTGTAACACCTTCACAAAAACGCAAGTGTTTTAAGGTTGCGGCTAGATCGCGGCTCACTTGACCGCAGTGTGGGGGACCATGCCGCCTAGCCTGGATCTTTTTTTTTAATCACAATTTTTTAGCCACAATACAATCCCCTCAAGCCCCCTACCTTGTGCAGGAACCAAACACCACCATGTCTTCTCCTTTGAATTTGACTGACAGGTCCACCAGCACGGTTGTGTAGATGCAGCCATGAGCGAAGCCCCTCTCCCACGACGACTTCCTGACTATCTGTTCAAAAAAAGGGAAATTTAAATAAATAAATAAATAATGTGGGGAGTAAAAAAGTTTTGAATAAAACCAGAGGATGAACTGAATCAGGTTTTCTAACATGCTGCTGTAAACCTGCAGAACAGTTTCCAAACTTCAAATAAAGGGTTTATTTAGCTATAAACATCAATAATAATTTATAATAACAAACAAAAGAAAACACTTCTTGTACGTGATTCTGAAGCGGGCAGGATAAGCAAATCCGAACCGAACCCCGTCCACTCCCCAAAACCGACTCTTGACGTCATTGAACGCTGCGCGTGCTTTGGCAACACTTGTCGGGTAGTCAGGAAACACTGAGGTTCTGACTCCGTCCACACCGATGCGTTGTCTAGTCCGAGCGAGTCTCAGAATGTTTTCACAGTCTTGGAAGTAGTGAACGCAGGCTATGATCGTGTTTGACCGGCGTCCCTCTGTAGATCCAGGCGGGGAGAGACGGTGAGCTCTGTCCAGGAGCGGCGCGTCTTTCAGATCAAAGGCCCGCTGCAGAAGCGCGGACACAGACTCGGTGTTGCATTCAAGGGTCTCCGGTATTTCGACATAAGGATCTTATGTTGTTTGTCCGCGACCTCGCCTCCAAGTCCTCGCATTTATTCTGAAGTTGGTCCATGACCCCCGTTAGCCGCTTCACCTCCTTCTTGAGTGAAACAACATCATCTGTCCACGTTGACAAACTTTCTTCCACATCCTTCACCGTAGATTTCATGGCGGAGAGTTCAGAGGCGATCGTCAACCTGTATTCTTTGAGCTCCGCTCTAGCTGCAACAATATCCGCTCGAATCACCGCCATCTCACTTTCCAACATTGCGCAAACTTCTGTTTGAATAATTTCAGCTAAATCCTTGCGCACCGAAGATAGCAGTTCCATCATGTATTTTAGGTTTTCTTTTGATAAGGATTAAAATATATAGTGCTTCAATAACAGTGACATCAATACACTGTACTAAATTGACAATAAATCAATGTTTCTACAGTAAAAATACATAACTTATTTCACTTATACTTCAAAACCTGTTGAACATGAAAATAAAGTCAGATCTTTGTCAACTATTGAGTTTTTTTTATAAGAATTAAAATATATTGTGCATGATTAACAGGGACATCAATACACTGTACTAAATTGACAATAAATCCATATTTCTACAGTAAAAATACATGAAACGTTGTTCACTTATACTTCAAAACCTGCTGAACATGAAAATAAAGTCAGATCTTTGTCAACTAATAAGGTTTATTTTTTATAATAAAAAAGGTTGTGCACAAACAGCTTTCTAAGCAAAAATAACGCCATAAGTCAGTAATTAAATTATTTAAACAACCATAATTGAATTATTTTGTAAGAAAACAAAAAAATAAACAGGAAATTATAACAGATTAGCAGAAAATAAATATTTCCTATTTCGGCTGCTTTTCTTCCAAAAGTCTCACACATGTTTGGAGACTCTGGTCTCATCACGCAAATGTCTCTTCAAATCTTACCTTAATGTCACCATATCAGAGTATTTTTGAGAATATATCAGTAATAGTGTCGTAGATCCTTCCGCGTATGACTTCTCTCCCACTACTGTAACACCTTCACAAAAACGCAAGTGTTTTAAGGTTGCGGCTAGATCGCAGCTCACTTGACCGCAGTGTGTGGGACCATGCCGCCTAGCCTGGATCTTTTTTTTTTATCACAATTTTTTAGCCACAATACAAGCCCCTCAAGCCCCCTACCTTGTGCAGGAACCAAACACCACCATGTCTTCTCCTTTGAATTTGACTGACAGGTCCACCAGCACGGTTGTGTAGATGCAGCCATGAGCGAAGCCCCTCTCCCACGACGACTTCCTGACTATCTGTTCAAAAAAAGGGAAATTTAAATAAATAAATAAATAATGTGGGGAGTAAAAAAGTTTTGAATAAAACCAGAGGATGAACTGAATCAGGTTTTCTAACATGCTGCTGTAAACCTGCAGAACAGTTTCCAAACTTCAAATAAAGGGTTTATTTAGCTATAAACATCAATAATAATTTATAAAAACAAACATAAGAAAACACTTATTTGAAGTTGTTTTAAAAAGTTAGGTTTAAAGTGAAATCTTATCTGAAAATGATGTTTTCTTTACAATATTATTTTCAGTGAACTGTCCTTAGTAGCCATAGATGTTTTAGCATTTTAGCATAAGACATTTTAATGAGGTAGTGCCACCATTTGCGCTATATTAAATGTAATATTTAAATGTGTCAACATAATTTAATATTTAGGTAACACCTCACTATATGAACACAACTTTAAGAAATATAACTTACTTGAGGCTGTGTATTTCTTTCGTCGTTTTTTTTGCACCATTTTCTCTGAATCTTTCTGCTGAAGATGCGGCAAGACCCGCCCTTCTTCCCTCGGGTAGCTCCCTATGATTGGTGGAGAAGTCCAGCCAATGACAGCAGAAGGATTCAAGCCGCTGGTCTCTGAATGGCTACCCTCGTGGGCAGGGTGTGCGAGGAGTTGTGAGCAAGCTTCTATAGGGCAATGAATGTACAATTAATTACTTGTTTATTCGCTGATTTAGAAGCATTATTTTGCTATGTTTTCCGACATTTAGACAATATTTCTCACATTTATGAAATATAAAATCTAAATGTCAAATTTAAATGTAAATGTTAAATACATATCTAAATGTTAAATCTAAATCTTAAATCTAAATATAAATATAAATTTAAATCTATATTTAAATGTTAAATCTATATCTAAATGTTAAATCTAAATGTTAAATCTAAATCTAAAAACAAGTAAAATGTTTTACTTAGACAAGACCTTTTTAATTTATTGTTGATTGCATTTAAGTTTATGTTACATTTTAGTATTATTATTATTTTTGTTTTATTTAATTTTTATTTTAGTGCAAAAAAACATTTAACAACCAAGCATTTAGTCACACTTTAATTGTTTATTGGACAGGCTGGAAACGCACACACAGTGTTTTTAAAAGTAACAGAATCTCTACTACATTTGCATTTGCGTTTGTTTGTAAACGTATATACACAACGAGAGTTTGTCACATTAGGCTGCTACCGATGCGTGAGACACAGATTCGTTCAGTGAACGAGGATTCACATCCCGTTATTCGCGACACACAGATTCGTTCAATGAACGAGGATTCACATCCGGGGATTCGCGAGACACGGATTCCTTCAGTGAACGAGGATTCATGTTCAGCTGTGAACACACCTCAAGATCCTCTCTATTTGCTGAATTTCTCACGAATGTCTGTGTACTGCTCCTTATCCGTGAACGCACCGGGCGTCCTTTTTTTTTTTTTTGCATTGTCCCTGAAGTGCATTGAATGTTAACCTCGGGTCTGAATCCTTTAAGTTAGTAACGAATTGTTTGGCTGCGTTCAGGAAGTAGGTGATATTGCAGTCTGGGCTCCATAAGCACTGAGTTAGTGATTTAGTGAACGAACGAACTGAAAGAATATTTTGAACGAATCCTTTTAATGAACTGATTCTAGTTATTCAGTACAGTCAAAAGAACTGCCGATCCCATCACTAATACAAACTGCATCACCCCAGGTAAGTCATATTTGTGTTTTCTTTGGTACTTTTCACTTAATGTAAAACACTAGCTTGCGTAAGCTAGTGCTAGCCACCATAGCGCATATTACATCAAAATTTGCATTGCATGCTAAATATAAGTTATTTAAAGCCATTTATTAGGTTGTTTGCAGTTATGTTTATGTCATGCTTTTTCATTGATCTTACCAGAACTGTAATAACTTTTAGTAAAGTGTAGTTTATGTTGATGAAATAGAAAATGTTTTCATAACTGTGAATTATTTTGAATCCATCTTCATTCTGATGGAATAATCACAACCTCTTTTTTTAATTGATATGTATATTTTGTCAAAGGGTATGTCAACACAAGTGGTGCCCCATCTTGCCCATTCTGTGCCATCACAACGTCCACAACTACCATCGGTAAGTTGTTAGACATAATTTAGGACTCCAGTTCCACCTCTTTCCATTTTGTGAGTGACGTTGAAGATAAATATCCTCTACCTGATTAAGACAAATATTGTCCAAATTGTTATCAATTAATTGTTTTTTGTTATTTTGTTATTTGTTTATTTGACAATAAAATAACTTAACTTGACTTGATATGGAAATGTCTGATTCAAGTGACTGAAAGTTCAGTGAGACAACGGAGAAGAGGTGAGTAAAGTTTAATATATGTAACATTAATGTCATAATGCTTTTAGGGTGTGACTAGATGTTGAGGATAATTCAACCATATGAAGACTATCAAGGCCACTATTTATAATAATATTAATTTAGGCCATATTGTGATAAGGTCATTCTACTAAAAACACCCACATAAGGGCCAATAGGGGGTAAAAAAAGGTTTTTTTGTAACCTTTATTCTGTATAAAAATATACTTTATTCTGTATATTTAATTCATTATTTAATTCCAGCATAAAGAGGTAAACAAGATGGGAAACACTATAAAACAGTGGATGAAGGAAACATGGAGAGCTTATCTCTGAACGCATGATCAGTGCATTTATTTATTTATTTGTATTGTATTACATTTCTCCGATCCTTGTTATTCTAGTCAGGCTCTGACTGATCACTGACTTCCATCAGTGATCTGATCCAGCCTAACACCCCAGCTCGTGCTCTGAGGTCTGTGGATCAGAATCTACTTGTGGTTCCTCGCACACGGTTCAGGACCAGAGGAGAGAAACCCTTCCAGGCAGTTGCTCCTAAGCTTTGGAACGATCTAAAACATTTTAATTTGTGCAGGCCTTTCCTTGATTTTCTGTAACTCCTGTGTTATCTTGATCTTTTATATATTTTATTGAGTTTTGTTTTTGATTGTTTAAGCACTTACCCTTACCCTTAACCTAACTCCTAAACTTTAATCCCTTTTGAATTTCTTTTACAGGTAGGGAGGGTTCATCAACGGGTTTGCACTGGCCCGTGCCCTCGACAGGGACCCTCCCTGTCACCCCCCTTCAACCCTAACGCCTAACCCTAATAAACAGGGACATCTATACACTGTACTAAATTGACAATAAATCCATATTTCTACAGTAAAAATACATAAAACTTTGTTCACTTATACTTCAAAACCTGCTGAACATGAAAATAAAGTCAGATCTTTGTCAACTATTAAGGTTTATTTTTTATAATAAAATATGTTGTGCACAAACAGCTTTCTAAGCAAAAATAACGTCGTAAGTCAGTAATTAAATTATTTAAACAACCGTAATTGAATTATTTTGCAAGAAAACAAAAAAATAAACAGGAAATTATAACAGATTAGCAGAAAATAAATATTTCCTATTTTGGCTGCTTTTCTTCCAACAGTCTCACACATGTTTGGAGACTCTGGTCTCATCACGCAAATGTCTCTTCAAATCTTACTTTAATGTCACCATATCAGAGTATTTTTGAGAATATATCAGTAATAGTGTCATAGAACCTTCCGCATATGACTTCTCTCCCACTACTGTAACACCTTCACAAAAACGCAAGTGTTTTAAGGTTGCGGCTAGATCGCGGCTCACTTGACCGCAGTGTGGGGGACCATGCCGCCTAGCCTGGATCTTTTTTTTTAATCACAATTTTTTAGCCACAATACAATCCCCTCAAGCCCCCTACCTTGTGCAGGAACCAAACACCACCATGTCTTCTCCTTTGAATTTGACTGACAGGTCCACCAGCACGGTTGTGTAGATGCAGCCATGAGCGAAGCCCCTCTCCCACGACGACTTCCTGACTATCTGTTCAAAAAAAGGGAAATTTAAATAAATAAATAAATAATGTGGGGAGTAAAAAAGTTTTGAATAAAACCAGAGGATGAACTGAATCAGGTTTTCTAACATGCTGCTGTAAACCTGCAGAACAGTTTCCAAACTTCAAATAAAGGGTTTATTTAGCTATAAACATCAATGATAATTTATAATAACAAACAAAAGAAAACACTTCTTGTACGTGATTCTGAAGCGGGCAGGATAAGCAAATCCGAACCAAACCCCGTCCACTCCCCAAAACCGACTCTTTACGTCATTGAACGCTGCGCGTGCTTTGGCAACACTTGTCGGGTAGTCAGGAAACACTGAGGTGCTGACTCCGTCCACACTGATGCGTTGTCTAGTCTGAGCGAGTCTCAGAATGTTTTCACAGTCTTGGAAGTAGTGAACGCGGGCTATGATCGTGTTTGACCGGCGTCCCTCTGTAGATCCAGGCGGGGAGAGACGGTGAGCTCTGTCCAGGAGCGGCGCGTCTTTCAGATCAAAGGCCCGCTGCAGAAGCGCGGACACAGACTCGGTGTTGCATTCAAGGGTCTCCGGTATTTCGACATAAGGATCTTATGTTGTTTGTCCGCGACCTCGCCTCCAAGTCCTCGCATTTATTCTGAAGTTGGTCCATGACCCCCGTGAGCCGCTTCACCTCCTTCTTGAGTGAAACAACATCATCTGTACACGTTGACAAACTTACTTTCACATTCTTCACCGTAGATTTCATGGCGGAGAGTTCAGAGGCGATCGTCAACCTGTATTCTTTGAGCTCCGCTCTAGCTGCAACAATATCCGCTCGAATCACCGCCATCTCACTTTCCAACATTGCGCAAACTTCTGTTTGAATAATTTCAGCTAAATCCTTGCGCACCGAAGATAGCAGTTCCATCATGTATTTTAGGTTTTCTTTTGATAAGGATCAAAATATATAGTGCTTGAATAACAGTGACATCAATACACTGTACTAAATTGACAATAAATCAATGTTTCTACAGTAAAAATACATAACTTATTTCACTTATACTTCAAAACCTGTTGAACATGAAATAAAGTCAGATCTTTGTCAACTATTGAGTTTTTTTTATAAGAATTAAAATATATTGTGCATGATTAACAGGGACATCAATACACTGTACTAAATTGACAATAAATCCATATTTCTACAGTAAAAATGCATGAAACTTTGTTCACTTATACTTCAAAACCTGCTGAACATGAAAATAAAGTCAGATCTTTGTCAACTAATAAGGTTTATTTTTTATAATAAAAAAGGGTTGTGCACAAACAGCTTTCTAAGCAAAAATAACGCCATAAGTCAGTAATTAAATTATTTAAACAACCGTAATTGAATTATTTTGTAAGAAAACAAAAAAATAAACAGGAAATTATAGCAGATTAGCAGAAAATAAATATTTCCTATTTCGGCTGCTTTTCTTCCAACAGTCTCACACATGTTTGGAGACTCTGGTCTCATCACGCAAATGTCTCTTCAAATCTTACTTTAATGTCACCATATCAGAGTATTTTTGAGAATATATCAGTAATAGTGTCGTAGATCCTTCCGCGTATGACTTCTCTCCCACTACTGTAACACCTTCACAAAAACGCAAGTGTTTTAAGGTTGCGGCTAGATCGCGGCTCACTTGACCGCAGTGTGGGGGACCATGCCGCCTAGCCTGGATCTTTTTTTTTAATCACAATTTTTTAGCCACAATACAATCCCCTCAAGCCCCCTACCTTGTGCAGGAACCAAACACCACCATGTCTTCTCCTTTGAATTTGACTGACAGGTCCACCAGCACGGTTGTGTAGATGCAGCCATGAGCGAAGCCCCTCTCCCACGACGACTTCCTGACTATCTGTTCAAAAAAAGGGAAATTTAAATAAATAAATAAATAATGTGGGGAGTAAAAAAGTTTTGAATAAAACCAGAGGATGAACTGAATCAGGTTTTCTAACATGCTGCTGTAAACCTGCAGAACAGTTTCCAAACTTCAAATAAAGGGTTTATTTAGCTATAAACATCAATAATAATTTATAATAACAAACAAAAGAAAACACTTCTTGTACGTGATTCTGAAGCGGGCAGGATAAGCAAATCCGAACCGAACCCCGTCCACTCCCCAAAACCGACTCTTTACGTCATTGAACGCTGCGCGTGCTTTGGCAACACTTGTCGGGTAGTCAGGAAACACTGAGGTGCTGACTCCGTCCACACTGATGCGTTGTCTAGTCTGAGCGAGTCTCAGAATGTTTTCACAGTCTTGGAAGTAGTGAACGCGGGCTATGATCGTGTTTGACCGGCGTCCCTCTGTAGATCCAGGCGGGGAGAGACGGTGAGCTCTGTCCAGGAGCGGCGCGTCTTTCAGATCAAAGGCCCGCTGCAGAAGCGCGGACACAGACTCGGTGTTGCATTCAAGGGTTTCCGGTATTTCGACATAAGGATCTTATGTTGTTTGTCCGCGACCTCGCCTCCAAGTCCTCGCATTTATTCTGAAGTTGGTCCATGACCCCCGTGAGCCGCTTCACCTCCTTCTTGAGTGAAACAACATCATCTGTACACGTTGACAAACTTACTTTCACATTCTTCACCGTAGATTTCATGGCGGAGAGTTCAGAGGCGATCGTCAACCTGTATTCTTTGAGCTCCGCTCTAGCTGCAACAATATCCGCTCGAATCACCGCCATCTCACTTTCCAACATTGCGCAAACTTCTGTTTGAATAATTTCAGCTAAATCCTTGCGCACCGAAGATAGCAGTTCCATCATGTATTTTAGGTTTTCTTTTGATAAGGATCAAAATATATAGTGCTTGAATAACAGTGACATCAATACACTGTACTAAATTGACAATAAATCAATGTTTCTACAGTAAAAATACATAACTTATTTCACTTATACTTCAAAACCTGTTGAACATGAAATAAAGTCAGATCTTTGTCAACTATTGAGTTTTTTTTATAAGAATTAAAATACATTGTGCATGATTAACAGGGACATCAATACACTGTACTAAATTGACAATAAATCCATATTTCTACAGTAAAAATGCATGAAACTTTGTTCACTTATACTTCAAAACCTGCTGAACATGAAAATAAAGTCAGATCTTTGTCAACTAATAAGGTTTATTTTTTATAATAAAAAAGGGTTGTGCACAAACAGCTTTCTAAGCAAAAATAACGCCATAAGTCAGTAATTAAATTATTTAAACAACCGTAATTGAATTATTTTGTAAGAAAACAAAAAAATAAACAGGAAATTATAGCAGATTAGCAGAAAATAAATATTTCCTATTTCGGCTGCTTTTCTTCCAACAGTCTCACACATGTTTGGAGACTCTGGTCTCATCACGCAAATGTCTCTTCAAATCTTACTTTAATGTCACCATATCAGAGTATTTTTGAGAATATATCAGTAATAGTGTCGTAGATCCTTCCGCGTATGACTTCTCTCCCACTACTGTAACACCTTCACAAAAACGCAAGTGTTTTAAGGTTGCGGCTAGATCGCGGCTCACTTGACCGCAGTGTGGGGGACCATGCCGCCTAGCCTGGATCTTTTTTTTTAATCA
Organism: Callionymus lyra; assembly: GCF_982586985.1. Lineage (NCBI taxonomy): Eukaryota > Metazoa > Chordata > Actinopteri > Syngnathiformes > Callionymidae > Callionymus > Callionymus lyra. The sequence goes on along the minus strand of NW_028258543.1, from coordinate 334,067 downwards.
CAATTTTTTAGCCACAATACAATCCCCTCAAGCCCCCTACCTTGTGCAGGAACCAAACACCACCATGTCTTCTCCTTTGAATTTGACTGACAGGTCCACCAGCACGGTTGTGTAGATGCAGCCATGAGCGAAGCCCCTCTCCCACGACGACTTCCTGACTATCTGTTCAAAAAAAGGGAAATTTAAATAAATAAATAAATAATGTGGGGAGTAAAAAAGTTTTGAATAAAACCAGAGGATGAACTGAATCAGGTTTTCTAACATGCTGCTGTAAACCTGCAGAACAGTTTCCAAACTTCAAATAAAGGGTTTATTTAGCTATAAACATCAATAATAATTTATAATAACAAACAAAAGAAAACACTTCTTGTACGTGATTCTGAAGCGGGCAGGATAAGCAAATCCGAACCGAACCCCGTCCACTCCCCAAAACCGACTCTTGACGTCATTGAACGCTGCGCGTGCTTTGGCAACACTTGTCGGGTAGTCAGGAAACACTGAGGTTCTGACTCCGTCCACACCGATGCGTTGTCTAGTCTGAGCGAGTCTCAGAATGTTTTCACAGTCTTGGAAGTAGTGAACGCAGGCTATGATCGTGTTTGACCGGCGTCCCTCTGTAGATCCAGGCGGGGAGAGACGGTGAGCTCTGTCCAGGAGCGGCGCGTCTTTCAGATCAAAGGCCCGCTGCAGAAGCGCGGACACAGACTCGGTGTTGCATTCAAGGGTCTCCGGTATTTCGACATAAGGATCTTATGTTGTTTGTCCGCGACCTCGCCTCCAAGTCCTCGCATTTATTCTGAAGTTGGTCCATGACCCCCGTTAGCCGCTTCACCTCCTTCTTGAGTGAAACAACATCATCTGTCCACGTTGACAAACTTTCTTCCACATCCTTCACCGTAGATTTCATGGCGGAGAGTTCAGAGGCGATCGTCAACCTGTATTCTTTGAGCTCCGCTCTAGCTGCAACAATATCCGCTCGAATCACCGCCATCTCACTTTCCAACATTGCGCAAACTTCTGTTTGAATAATTTCAGCTAAATCCTTGCGCACCGAAGATAGCAGTTCCATCATGTATTTTAGGTTTTCTTTTGATAAGGATTAAAATATATAGTGCTTCAATAACAGTGACATCAATACACTGTACTAAATTGACAATAAATCAATGTTTCTACAGTAAAAATACATAACTTATTTCACTTATACTTCAAAACCTGTTGAACATGAAAATAAAGTCAGATCTTTGTCAACTATTGAGTTTTTTTTATAAGAATTAAAATATATTGTGCATGATTAACAGGGACATCAATACACTGTACTAAATTGACAATAAATCCATATTTCTACAGTAAAAATACATGAAACGTTGTTCACTTATACTTCAAAACCTGCTGAACATGAAAATAAAGTCAGATCTTTGTCAACTAATAAGGTTTATTTTTTATAATAAAAAAGGTTGTGCACAAACAGCTTTCTAAGCAAAAATAACGCCATAAGTCAGTAATTAAATTATTTAAACAACCATAATTGAATTATTTTGTAAGAAAACAAAAAAATAAACAGGAAATTATAACAGATTAGCAGAAAATAAATATTTCCTATTTCGGCTGCTTTTCTTCCAAAAGTCTCACACATGTTTGGAGACTCTGGTCTCATCACGCAAATGTCTCTTCAAATCTTACCTTAATGTCACCATATCAGAGTATTTTTGAGAATATATCAGTAATAGTGTCGTAGATCCTTCCGCGTATGACTTCTCTCCCACTACTGTAACACCTTCACAAAAACGCAAGTGTTTTAAGGTTGCGGCTAGATCGCAGCTCACTTGACCGCAGTGTGTGGGACCATGCCGCCTAGCCTGGATCTTTTTTTTTTATCACAATTTTTTAGCCACAATACAAGCCCCTCAAGCCCCCTACCTTGTGCAGGAACCAAACACCACCATGTCTTCTCCTTTGAATTTGACTGACAGGTCCACCAGCACGGTTGTGTAGATGCAGCCATGAGCGAAGCCCCTCTCCCACGACGACTTCCTGACTATCTGTTCAAAGAAAGGGAAATTTAAATAAATAAATAAATAATGTGGGGAGTAAAAAAGTTTTGAATAAAACCAGAGGATGAACTGAATCAGGTTTTCTAACATGCTGCTGTAAACCTGCAGAACAGTTTCCAAACTTCAAATAAAGGGTTTATTTAGCTATAAACATCAATAATAATTTATAAAAACAAACATAAGAAAACACTTATTTGAAGTTGTTTTAAAAAGTTAGGTTTAAAGTGAAATCTTATCTGAAAATGATGTTTTCTTTACAATATTATTTTCAGTGAACTGTCCTTAGTAGCCATAGATGTTTTAGCATTTTAGCATAAGACATTTTAATGAGGTAGTGCCACCATTTGCGCTATATTAAATGTAATATTTAAATGTGTCAACATAATTTAATATTTAGGTAACACCTCACTATATGAACACAACTTTAAGAAATATAACTTACTTGAGGCTGTGTATTTCTTTCGTCGTTTTTTTTGCACCATTTTCTCTGAATCTTTCTGCTGAAGATGCGGCAAGACCCGCCCTTCTTCCCTCGGGTAGCTCCCTATGATTGGTGGAGAAGTCCAGCCAATGACAGCAGAAGGATTCAAGCCGCTGGTCTCTGAATGGCTACCCTCGTGGGCAGGGTGTGCGAGGAGTTGTGAGCAAGCTTCTATAGGGCAATGAATGTACAATTAATTACTTGTTTATTCGCTGATTTAGAAGCATTATTTTGCTATGTTTTCCGACATTTAGACAATATTTCTCACATTTATGAAATATAAAATCTAAATGTCAAATTTAAATGTAAATGTTAAATACATATCTAAATGTTAAATCTAAATCTTAAATCTAAATATAAATATAAATATAAATTTAAATCTATATTTAAATGTTAAATCTATATCTAAATGTTAAATCTAAATGTTAAATCTAAATCTAAAAACAAGTAAAATGTTTTACTTAGACAAGACCTTTTTAATTTATTGTTGATTGCATTTAAGTTTATGTTACATTTTAGTATTATTATTATTTTTGTTTTATTTAATTTTTATTTTAGTGCAAAAAAACATTTAACAACCAAGCATTTAGTCACACTTTAATTGTTTATTGGACAGGCTGGAAACGCACACACAGTGTTTTTAAAAGTAACAGAATCTCTACTACATTTGCATTTGCGTTTGTTTGTAAACGTATATACACAACGAGAGTTTGTCACATTAGGCTGCTACCGATGCGTGAGACACAGATTCGTTCAGTGAACGAGGATTCACATCCCGTTATTCGCGACACACAGATTCGTTCAATGAACGAGGATTCACATCCGGGGATTCGCGAGACACGGATTCCTTCAGTGAACGAGGATTCATGTTCAGCTGTGAACACACCTCAAGATCCTCTCTATTTGCTGAATTTCTCACGAATGTCTGTGTACTGCTCCTTATCCGTGAACGCACCGGGCGTCCTTTTTTTTTTTTTTGCATTGTCCCTGAAGTGCATTGAATGTTAACCTCGGGTCTGAATCCTTTAAGTTAGTAACGAATTGTTTGGCTGCGTTCAGGAAGTAGGTGATATTGCAGTCTGGGCTCCATAAGCACTGAGTTAGTGATTTAGTGAACGAACGAACTGAAAGAATATTTTGAACGAATCCTTTTAATGAACTGATTCTAGTTATTCAGTACAGTCAAAAGAACTGCCGATCCCATCACTAATACAAACTGCATCACCCCAGGTAAGTCATATTTGTGTTTTCTTTGGTACTTTTCACTTAATGTAAAACACTAGCTTGCGTAAGCTAGTGCTAGCCACCATAGCGCATATTACATCAAAATTTGCATTGCATGCTAAATATAAGTTATTTAAAGCCATTTATTAGGTTGTTTGCAGTTATGTTTATGTCATGCTTTTTCATTGATCTTACCAGAACTGTAATAACTTTTAGTAAAGTGTAGTTTATGTTGATGAAATAGAAAATGTTTTCATAACTGTGAATTATTTTGAATCCATCTTCATTCTGATGGAATAATCACAACCTCTTTTTTTAATTGATATGTATATTTTGTCAAAGGGTATGTCAACACAAGTGGTGCCCCATCTTGCCCATTCTGTGCCATCACAACGTCCACAACTACCATCGGTAAGTTGTTAGACATAATTTAGGACTCCAGTTCCACCTCTTTCCATTTTGTGAGTGACGTTGAAGATAAATATCCTCTACCTGATTAAGACAAATATTGTCCAAATTGTTATCAATTAATTGTTTTTTGTTATTTTGTTATTTGTTTATTTGACAATAAAATAACTTAACTTGACTTGATATTGAAATGTCTGATTCAAGTGACTGAAAGTTCAGTGAGACAACGGAGAAGAGGTGAGTAAAGTTTAATATATGTAACATTAATGTCATAATGCTTTTAGGGTGTGACTAGATGTTGAGGATAATTCAACCATATGAAGACTATCAAGGCCACTATTTATAATAATATTAATTTAGGCCATATTGTGATAAGGTCATTCTACTAAAAACACCCACATAAGGGCCAATAGGGGGTAAAAAAAAGTTTTTTCTACACCAGGCCTGGCCAACCCGCGGCTCCCGAGCCGCATGCGGCTCTTTGCCTGGTTTCATGCGGCTCTAACGTTCTAGTGTTGTGTGGTTCTCGAACGATTTGTTGGAACGAACGATCTTTTGAGTGAACGTACTGAACTTCATTCCTTTCTCAGTTCAGTTGAACTCAGCTGCGACCGTGCCGGTGGGAGGGATTCTATAATAGACTTTGCTACAGAACATTTAGTTTTTATGTTGGCACTTAGTGCCAAAGTACAGTCAAAAGAACTGTCGATCCCATCACTCTAATGTTCATATCGAGGTTTGGGTTTGTGTTTTCTAAATGTGTGTGTTCGCTTCACTTGAGTTCAATACATGCGCGTTGGATGAAAATACCGCAAAGTTTCTCAGTAGGGAAAAGATCTTTTGAGTAAACAATTTGTGTCAAGTTCGCTTTCAAAATGGCAGGGAAAAAATTCACAGCCAAATGAAAATATATATATATATATATATCAATTTGCATCTGAAATAAAAAAGAGAAACACTTATTCAAAGCTGTTTTCAAAAGTTATGTTTAACCTTAAATATTGTCTCAAACTGATGTTCTCAGACTGAGAGAATGACATTTTCTAAGATTCTGCTGGAGCTCTGAATAACAGTTTTCAAACATCAAATAAATGGTTTATATAGATATATATATCAATTTGCATCTGAAATAAACAAGAGAAACACTTATTCGAAGCTGTTTTCAAAAGTTATGTTTAACCTGAAATATTGTCTCAATTTGATGTTCTCAGACTGAGAGAATGACGTTTTCCAAGATTCTGCTGGAGCTCTGAATAACAGTTTTCAAACATCAAATAAAGGGTTTATAAAGCTATATATATCAATTTGCATCTGAAATAAACAAGAGAAACACTTATTTGAAGCTGTTTTCAAAAGTTATGTTTAACCTGAAATATTGTCTCAAACTGATCTTCACAGGCTGAGAGAAAGATGTTTTCCAAGATTCTGCTGAAGCTCTGAATAGCAGTTTTCAAACATCAAATAAAGGGTTTATATAGCTATATATATCAATTTGCATCTGAAATAAACAAGAGAAACACTTATTCGAAGCTATTTTCAAAAATTATGTTTAACCTGAAATATTGTCTCAAACTGATGTTCTCAGACTGAGAGAATGACGTTTTCTAAGATTCTGCTGGAGCTCTGAATAGCAGTTTTCAAACATCAAATAAAGGGTTTATATAGCTATATATATCAATTTGCATCTGAAATAAACAAGAGAAACACTTATTCGAAGCTGTTTTCAAAAGTTATGTTTAACCTGAAATATTGTCTCAAACTGATGTTCTCAGACTGAGAGAATGACGTTTTCTAAGATTCTGCTGGAGCTCTGAATAGCAGTTTTCAAACATCAAATAAAGGGTTTATATAGCTATATATATCAATTTGCATCTGAAATAAACAAAAGAAAAACTTATTCAAAGCTGTTTTCAAAAGTTATGTTTAACCTGAAATATTGTCTCAAACTGATGTTCTCAGACCGAGAGAATGACGTTTTCTAAGATTCTGCTGGAGTTCTGAATAGCAGTTTTCAAACATCAAATAAAGGGTTTATATAGCTATATATATCAATTTGCATCCGAAATAAACAAGAGAAACACTTATTCGAATCTGTTTTCAAAAGTTATGTTTAACCTGAAATATTGTCTCAAACTGATGTTCTCAGACCGAGAGAATGACGTTTTCTAAGATTCTGCTGGAGCTCTGAATAGCAGTTTTCAAACATCAAATAAAGGGTTTATATAGCTATATATAACAATTTGCATCTGAAATAAACAAGAGAAACATTTATTCGAAGCTGTTTTCAAAAGTTATGTTTAACCTGAAATATTGTCTCAAACTGATCTTAACAGGCTGAGAGAATGACGTTTTCCAAGATTCTGCTGAAGCTCTGAATAGCAGTTTTCAAACATCAAATAAAGGGTTTATATAGCTATATATATCAATTTGCATCTGAAATAAACAAGAGAAACACTTATTCGAAGCTGTTTTCAAAAGTTATGTTTAACCTGAAATATTGTCTCAAACTGATCTTCTCAGACTGAGAGAATGACGTTTTCCAAGATTCTGCTGGAGCTCTGAATAACAGTTTTAAAACATCAAATAAAGGGTTTATATAGCTATATATATCAATTTGCATCTGAAATAAACAAGAGAAACACTTATTCGAAGCTGTTTTCAAAAGTTATGTTTAACATGAAATACTGTCTCAAACTGATGTTCTCAGACTGAGAGAATGACGTTTTCCAAGATTCTGCTGGAGCTCTGAATAACAGTTTTCAAACATCAAATAAAGGGTTTATATAGCTATATATATCAATTTGCATCTGAAATAAACAAGAGAAACACTTATTCGAAGCTGTTTTCAAAAGTTATGTTTAACCTGAACTATTGTCTCACACTGATGTTCTCAGACTGAGAGAATGACGTTTTCTAAGATTCTGCTGGAGCTCTGAATAGCAGTTTTCAAACATCAAATAAAGGGTTTATATAGCTATATATAACAATTTGCATCTGAAATAAACAAGAGAAACATTTATTCGAAGCTGTTTTCAAAAGTTATGTTTAACCTGAAATATTGTCTCAAACTGATCTTCTCAGACTGAGAGAATGACGTTTTCCAAGATTCTGCTGGAGCTCTGAATAACCGTTTTCAAACATCAAATAAAGGGTTGATATAGCTATATATATCAATTTGCATCTGAAATAAACAAGAGAAACACTTATTCGAAGCTGTTTTCAAAAGTTATGTTTAACCTGAAATATTGTCTCAAACTGATGTTCTCAGACTGAGAGAATGACGTTTTCCAAGATTCTGCTGGAGCTCTGAATAGCAGTTTTTAAACATCAAATAAAGGGTTTATATAGCTATATATATCAATTTGCATCTGAAATAAACAAGAGAAACACTTATTCGAAGCTGTTTTCAAAAGTTATGTTTAACCTGAAATATTGTCTCAAACTGATGTTCTCAGACTGAGAGAATGACGTTTTCCAAGATTCTGCTGGAGCTCTGAATAGCAGTTTTCAAACATCAAATAAAGGGTTTATATAGCTATATATATCATTTTCCATCTGAAATAAACAAGAGAAACACTTATTCGAAGCTGTTTTCAAAAGTTATGGTTAACCTGAAATATTGTCTCAAACTGATGTTCTCAGACTGAGAGAATGACGTTTTCTAAGATTCTGCTGGAGCTCTGAATAGCAGTTTTCAAACATCAAATAAAGGGTTTATATAGCTATATATATCAATTTGCATCTGAAATAAACAAGAGAAACACTTATTCGAAGCTGTTTTCAAAGGATATGTTTAAGTGAGACCTTCTCTAAATGTGATGTATTCAGACTGAGATGTATTTGATGTCCAATCCCGCCACCTTGTGGTTCTTTTTTTTTATCAACATTTCTCTTTTTTTTTCCACAATGCAATTCCCCCAAGCACCCTACCTGGTGCACAAACCAAACACCACCATGTCTTCTCCTTTGAATTTGATTGACAGGTCCACCAGAACGGTCTTGTAGATACAGCATTGCGTTGTCTAGTCCGAGCGAGTCTCAGAATGTTTTCACAGTCTTGGAAGTAGTGAACGCGGGCTAAGATGCTGCTGGAGCTCTGAATAACAGTTTTCAAACCTCAAATAAAGGGTTTATATATATATATCAATTTGCATCTGAAATAAACAAGCTGCTGGAGCTCTGAATAACACAATAAGACAAGTCCTTTTTAATTTATTGTTGATTGCATTTAAGTTTATGTTACATTTTAGTATTATTATTATTTTTGTTTTATTAAATTTTTATTTTAGTGCAAAAAAACATTTAACAACCAAGCATTTAGTCACACTTTATTTGTTTATTGGACAGGCTGGAAACGCACACACAGTGTTTTTAAAAGTAACAGAATCTCTACTACATTTGCATTTGCGTTTGTTTGTAAACGTATATACACAACGAGAGTTTGTCACATTAGGCTGCTACCGATGCGCGAGACACAGATTCGTTCAGTGAACGAGGATTCACATCCCGTTATTCGCGACACACAGATTCGTTCAATGAACGAGGATTCACATCCGGGGATTCGCGAGACACGGATTCCTTCAGTGAACGAGGATTCATGTTCAGCTGTGAACACACCTCAAGATCCTCTCTATTTGCTGAATTTCTCACGAATGTCTGTGTACTGCTCCTTGTCCGTGAACGCACCGGGCGTCCTTTTTTTTTTTTTTGCATTGTCCCTGAAGTGCATTGAATGTTAACCTCAGGTCTGAATCCTTTAAGTTAGTAACGGATTGTTTGGCTGCGTTCAGGAAGTAGGTGATATTGCAGTCTGGGCTCCATAAGCACTGAGTTAGTGATTTAGTGAACGAACGAACTGAAAGAATATTTTGAACGAATCCTTTTAATGAACTGATTCTAGTTATTCAGTACAGTCAAAAGAACTGCCGATCCCATCACTAATACAAACTGCATCACCCCAGGTAAGTCATATTTGTGTTTTCTTTGGTACTTTTCACTTAATGTACATCACTAGCTTGCGTAAGCTAGTGCTAGCCACCATAGCGCATATTACATCAAAATTTGCATTGCATGCTAAATATAAGTTATTTAAAGCCATTTATTAGGTTGTTTGCAGTTATGTTTATGTCATGCTTTTTCATTGATCTTACCAGAACTGTAATAACTTTTAGTAAAGTGTAGTTTATGTTGATGAAATAGAAAATGTTTTCATAACTGTGAATTATTTTGAATCCATCTTCATTCTGATGGAATAATCACAACCTCTTTTTTTAATTGATATGTATATTTTGTCAAAGGGTATGCCAACACAAGTGGTGCCCCATCTTGCCCATTCTGTGCCATCACAACGTCCACAACTACCATCGGTAAGTTGTTAGACATAATTTAGGACTCCAGTTCCACCTCTTTCCATTTTGTGAGTGACGTTGAAGATAAATATCCTCTACCTGATTACGACAAATATTGTCCAAATTGTTATCAATTAATTGTTTTTTGTTATTTTGTTATTTGTTTATTTGACAATAAAATAACTTAACTTGACTTGATATGGAAATGTCTGATTCAAGTGACTGAAAGTTCAGTGAGACAACGGAGAAGAGGTGAGTAAAGTTTAATATATGTAACATTAATGTCATAATGCTTTTAGGGTGTGACTAGATGTTGAGGATAATTCAACCATATGAAGACTATCAAGGCCACTATTTATAATAATATTAATTTAGGCCATATTGTGATAAGGTCATTCTACTAAAAACACCCACATAAGGGCCAATAGGGGGTAAAAAAAGGTTTTTTTGTAACCTTTATTCTGTATAAAAATATACTTTATTCTGTATATTTAATTCATTATTTAATTCCAGCATAAAGAGGTAAACAAGATGGGAAACACTATAAAACAGTGGATGAAGGAAACATGGAGAGCTTATCTCTGAACGCATGATCAGTGCATTTATTTATTTATTTGTATTGTATTACATTTCTCCGATCCTTGTTATTCTAGTCAGGCTCTGACTGATCACTGACTTCCATCAGTGATCTGATCCAGCCTAACACCCCAGCTCGTGCTCTGAGGTCTGTGGATCAGAATCTACTTGTGGTTCCTCGCACACGGTTCAGGACCAGAGGAGAGAAACCCTTCCAGGCAGTTGCTCCTAAGCTTTGGAACGATCTAAAACATTTTAATTTGTGCAGGCCTTTCCTTGATTTTCTGTAACTCCTGTGTTATCTTGATCTTTTATATATTTTATTGAGTTTTGTTTTTGATTGTTTAAGCACTTACCCTTACCCTTAACCTAACTCCTAAACTTTAATCCCTTTTGAATTTCTTTTACAGGTAGGGAGGGTTCATCAACGGGTTTGCACTGGCCCGTGCCCTCGACAGGGACCCTCCCTGTCACCCCCCTTCAACCCTAACGCCTAACCCTAATAAACAGGGACATCTATACACTGTACTAAATTGACAATAAATCCATATTTCTACAGTAAAAATACATAAAACTTTGTTCACTTATACTTCAAAACCTGCTGAACATGAAAATAAAGTCAGATCTTTGTCAACTATTAAGGTTTATTTTTTATAATAAAATACGTTGTGCACAAACAGCTTTCTAAGCAAAAATAACGTCGTAAGTCAGTAATTAAATTATTTAAACAACCGTAATTGAATTATTTTGCAAGAAAACAAAAAAATAAACAGGAAATTATAACAGATTAGCAGAAAATAAATATTTCCTATTTTGGCTGCTTTTCTTCCAACAGTCTCACACATGTTTGGAGACTCTGGTCTCATCACGCAAATGTCTCTTCAAATCTTACTTTAATGTCACCATATCAGAGTATTTTTGAGAATATATCAGTAATAGTGTCATAGAACCTTCCGCATATGACTTCTCTCCCACTACTGTAACACCTTCACAAAAACGCAAGTGTTTTAAGGTTGCGGCTAGATCGCGGCTCACTTGACCGCAGTGTGGGGGACCATGCCGCCTAGCCTGGATCTTTTTTTTTAATCACAATTTTTTAGCCACAATACAATCCCCTCAAGCCCCCTACCTTGTGCAGGAACCAAACACCACCATGTCTTCTCCTTTGAATTTGACTGACAGGTCCACCAGCACGGTTGTGTAGATGCAGCCATGAGCGAAGCCCCTCTCCCACGACGACTTCCTGACTATCTGTTCAAAAAAAGGGAAATTTAAATAAATAAATAAATAATGTGGGGAGTAAAAAAGTTTTGAATAAAACCAGAGGATGAACTGAATCAGGTTTTCTAACATGCTGCTGTAAACCTGCAGAACAGTTTCCAAACTTCAAATAAAGGGTTTATTTAGCTATAAACATCAATGATAATTTATAATAACAAACAAAAGAAAACACTTCTTGTACGTGATTCTGAAGCGGGCAGGATAAGCAAATCCGAACCAAACCCCGTCCACTCCCCAAAACCGACTCTTTACGTCATTGAACGCTGCGCGTGCTTTGGCAACACTTGTCGGGTAGTCAGGAAACACTGAGGTGCTGACTCCGTCCACACTGATGCGTTGTCTAGTCTGAGCGAGTCTCAGAATGTTTTCACAGTCTTGGAAATAGTGAACGCGGGCTATGATCGTGTTTGACCGGCGTCCCTCTGTAGATCCAGGCGGGGAGAGACGGTGAGCTCTGTCCAGGAGCGGCGCGTCTTTCAGATCAAAGGCCCGCTGCAGAAGCGCGGACACAGACTCGGTGTTGCATTCAAGGGTCTCCGGTATTTCGACATAAGGATCTTATGTTGTTTGTCCGCGACCTCGCCTCCAAGTCCTCGCATTTATTCTGAAGTTGGTCCATGACCCCTGTGAGCCGCTTCACCTCCTTCTTGAGTGAAACAACATCATCTGTACACGTTGACAAACTTACTTTCACATTCTTCACCGTAGATTTCATGGCGGAGAGTTCAGAGGCGATCGTCAACCTGTATTCTTTGAGCTCCGCTCTAGCTGCAACAATATCCGCTCGAATCACCGCCATCTCACTTTCCAACATTGCGCAAACTTCTGTTTGAATAATTTCAGCTAAATCCTTGCGCACCGAAGATAGCAGTTCCATCATGTATTTTAGGTTTTCTTTTGATAAGGATCAAAATATATAGTGCTTGAATAACAGTGACATCAATACACTGTACTAAATTGACAATAAATCAATGTTTCTACAGTAAAAATACATAACTTATTTCACTTATACTTCAAAACCTGTTGAACATGAAATAAAGTCAGATCTTTGTCAACTATTGAGTTTTTTTTATAAGAATTAAAATACATTGTGCATGATTAACAGGGACATCAATACACTGTACTAAATTGACAATAAATCCATATTTCTACAGTAAAAATGCATGAAACTTTGTTCACTTATACTTCAAAACCTGCTGAACATGAAAATAAAGTCAGATCTTTGTCAACTAATAAGGTTTATTTTTTATAATAAAAAAGGGTTGTGCACAAACAGCTTTCTAAGCAAAAATAACGCCATAAGTCAGTAATTAAATTATTTAAACAACCGTAATTGAATTATTTTGTAAGAAAACAAAAAAATAAACAGGAAATTATAGCAGATTAGCAGAAAATAAATATTTCCTATTTCGGCTGCTTTTCTTCCAACAGTCTCACACATGTTTGGAGACTCTGGTCTCATCACGCAAATGTCTCTTCAAATCTTACTTTAATGTCACCATATCAGAGTATTTTTGAGAATATATCAGTAATAGTGTCGTAGATCCTTCCGCGTATGACTTCTCTCCCACTACTGTAACACCTTCACAAAAACGCAAGTGTTTTAAGGTTGCGGCTAGATCGCGGCTCACTTGACCGCAGTGTGGGGGACCATGCCGCCTAGCCTGGATCTTTTTTTTTAATCACAATTTTTTAGCCACAATACAATCCCCTCAAGCCCCCTACCTTGTGCAGGAACCAAACACCACCATGTCTTCTCCTTTGAATTTGACTGACAGGTCCACCAGCACGGTTGTGTAGATGCAGCCATGAGCGAAGCCCCTCTCCCACGACGACTTCCTGACTATCTGTTCAAAAAAAGGGAAATTTAAATAAATAAATAAATAATGTGGGGAGTAAAAAAGTTTTGAATAAAACCAGAGGATGAACTGAATCAGGTTTTCTAACATGCTGCTGTAAACCTGCAGAACAGTTTCCAAACTTCAAATAAAGGGTTTATTTAGCTATAAACATCAATAATAATTTATAATAACAAACAAAAGAAAACACTTCTTGTACGTGATTCTGAAGCGGGCAGGATAAGCAAATCCGAACCGAACCCCGTCCACTCCCCAAAACCGACTCTTTACGTCATTGAACGCTGCGCGTGCTTTGGCAACACTTGTCGGGTAGTCAGGAAACACTGAGGTGCTGACTCCGTCCACACTGATGCGTTGTCTAGTCTGAGCGAGTCTCAGAATGTTTTCACAGTCTTGGAAGTAGTGAACGCGGGCTATGATCGTGTTTGACCGGCGTCCCTCTGTAGATCCAGGCGGGGAGAGACGGTGAGCTCTGTCCAGGAGCGGCGCGTCTTTCAGATCAAAGGCCCGCTGCAGAAGCGCGGACACAGACTCGGTGTTGCATTCAAGGGTCTCCGGTATTTCGACATAAGGATCTTATGTTGTTTGTCCGCGACCTCGCCTCCAAGTCCTCGCATTTATTCTGAAGTTGGTCCATGACCCCCGTGAGCCGCTTCACCTCCTTCTTGAGTGAAACAACATCATCTGTACACGTTGACAAACTTACTTTCACATTCTTCACCGTAGATTTCATGGCGGAGAGTTCAGAGGCGATCGTCAACCTGTATTCTTTGAGCTCCGCTCTAGCTGCAACAATATCCGCTCGAATCACCGCCATCTCACTTTCCAACATTGCGCAAACTTCTGTTTGAATAATTTCAGCTAAATCCTTGCGCACCGAAGATAGCAGTTCCATCATGTATTTTAGGTTTTCTTTTGATAAGGATCAAAATATATAGTGCTTGAATAACAGTGACATCAATACACTGTACTAAATTGACAATAAATCAATGTTTCTACAGTAAAAATACATAACTTATTTCACTTATACTTCAAAACCTGTTGAACATGAAATAAAGTCAGATCTTTGTCAACTATTGAGTTTTTTTTATAAGAATTAAAATATATTGTGCATGATTAACAGGGACATCAATACACTGTACTAAATTGACAATAAATCCATATTTCTACAGTAAAAATGCATGAAACTTTGTTCACTTATACTTCAAAACCTGCTGAACATGAAAATAAAGTCAGATCTTTGTCAACTAATAAGGTTTATTTTTTATAATAAAAAAGGGTTGTGCACAAACAGCTTTCTAAGCAAAAATAACGCCATAAGTCAGTAATTAAATTATTTAAACAACCGTAATTGAATTATTTTGTAAGAAAACAAAAAAATAAACAGGAAATTATAGCAGATTAGCAGAAAATAAATATTTCCTATTTCGGCTGCTTTTCTTCCAACAGTCTCACACATGTTTGGAGACTCTGGTCTCATCACGCAAATGTCTCTTCAAATCTTACTTTAATGTCACCATATCAGAGTATTTTTGAGAATATATCAGTAATAGTGTCGTAGATCCTTCCGCGTATGACTTCTCTCCCACTACTGTAACACCTTCACAAAAACGCAAGTGTTTTAAGGTTGCGGCTAGATCGCGGCTCACTTGACCGCAGTGTGGGGGACCATGCCGCCTAGCCTGGATCTTTTTTTTTAATCACAATTTTTTAGCCACAATACAATCCCCTCAAGCCCCCTACCTTGTGCAGGAACCAAACACCACCATGTCTTCTCCTTTGAATTTGACTGACAGGTCCACCAGCACGGTTGTGTAGATGCAGCCATGAGCGAAGCCCCTCTCCCACGACGACTTCCTGACTATCTGTTCAAAAAAAGGGAAATTTAAATAAATAAATAAATAATGTGGGGAGTAAAAAAGTTTTGAATAAAACCAGAGGATGAACTGAATCAGGTTTTCTAACATGCTGCTGTAAACCTGCAGAACAGTTTCCAAACTTCAAATAAAGGGTTTATTTAGCTATAAACATCAATAATAATTTATAATAACAAACAAAAGAAAACACTTCTTGTACGTGATTCTGAAGCGGGCAGGATAAGCAAATCCGAACCGAACCCCGTCCACTCCCCAAAACCGACTCTTTACGTCATTGAACGCTGCGCGTGCTTTGGCAACACTTGTCGGGTAGTCAGGAAACACTGAGGTGCTGACTCCGTCCACACTGATGCGTTGTCTAGTCTGAGCGAGTCTCAGAATGTTTTCACAGTCTTGGAAGTAGTGAACGCGGGCTATGATCGTGTTTGACCGGCGTCCCTCTGTAGATCCAGGCGGGGAGAGACGGTGAGCTCTGTCCAGGAGCGGCGCGTCTTTCAGATCAAAGGCCCGCTGCAGAAGCGCGGACACAGACTCGGTGTTGCATTCAAGGGTTTCCGGTATTTCGACATAAGGATCTTATGTTGTTTGTCCGCGACCTCGCCTCCAAGTCCTCGCATTTATTCTGAAGTTGGTCCATGACCCCCGTGAGCCGCTTCACCTCCTTCTTGAGTGAAACAACATCATCTGTACACGTTGACAAACTTACTTTCACATTCTTCACCGTAGATTTCATGGCGGAGAGTTCAGAGGCGATCGTCAACCTGTATTCTTTGAGCTCCGCTCTAGCTGCAACAATATCCGCTCGAATCACCGCCATCTCACTTTCCAACATTGCGCAAACTTCTGTTTGAATAATTTCAGCTAAATCCTTGCGCACCGAAGATAGCAGTTCCATCATGTATTTTAGGTTTTCTTTTGATAAGGATCAAAATATATAGTGCTTGAATAACAGTGACATCAATACACTGTACTAAATTGACAATAAATCAATGTTTCTACAGTAAAAATACATAACTTATTTCACTTATACTTCAAAACCTGTTGAACATGAAATAAAGTCAGATCTTTGTCAACTATTGAGTTTTTTTTATAAGAATTAAAATACATTGTGCATGATTAACAGGGACATCAATACACTGTACTAAATTGACAATAAATCCATATTTCTACAGTAAAAATGCATGAAACTTTGTTCACTTATACTTCAAAACCTGCTGAACATGAAAATAAAGTCAGATCTTTGTCAACTAATAAGGTTTATTTTTTATAATAAAAAAGGGTTGTGCACAAACAGCTTTCTAAGCAAAAATAACGCCATAAGTCAGTAATTAAATTATTTAAACAACCGTAATTGAATTATTTTGTAAGAAAACAAAAAAATAAACAGGAAATTATAGCAGATTAGCAGAAAATAAATATTTCCTATTTCGGCTGCTTTTCTTCCAACAGTCTCACACATGTTTGGAGACTCTGGTCTCATCACGCAAATGTCTCTTCAAATCTTACTTTAATGTCACCATATCAGAGTATTTTTGAGAATATATCAGTAATAGTGTCGTAGATCCTTCCGCGTATGACTTCTCTCCCACTACTGTAACACCTTCACAAAAACGCAAGTGTTTTAAGGTTGCGGCTAGATCGCGGCTCACTTGACCGCAGTGTGGGGGACCATGCCGCCTAGCCTGGATCTTTTTTTTTAATCACAATTTTTTAGCCACAATACAATCCCCTCAAGCCCCCTACCTTGTGCAGGAACCAAACACCACCATGTCTTCTCCTTTGAATTTGACTGACAGGTCCACCAGCACGGTTGTGTAGATGCAGCCATGAGCGAAGCCCCTCTCCCACGACGACTTCCTGACTATCTGTTCAAAAAAAGGGAAATTTAAATAAATAAATAAATAATGTGGGGAGTAAAAAAGTTTTGAATAAAACCAGAGGATGAACTGAATCAGGTTTTCTAACATGCTGCTGTAAACCTGCAGAACAGTTTCCAAACTTCAAATAAAGGGTTTATTTAGCTATAAACATCAATAATAATTTATAATAACAAACAAAAGAAAACACTTCTTGTACGTGATTCTGAAGCGGGCAGGATAAGCAAATCCGAACCGAACCCCGTCCACTCCCCAAAACCGACTCTTGACGTCATTGAACGCTGCGCGTGCTTTGGCAACACTTGTCGGGTAGTCAGGAAACACTGAGGTTCTGACTCCGTCCACACCGATGCGTTGTCTAGTCCGAGCGAGTCTCAGAATGTTTTCACAGTCTTGGAAGTAGTGAACGCAGGCTATGATCGTGTTTGACCGGCGTCCCTCTGTAGATCCAGGCGGGGAGAGACGGTGAGCTCTGTCCAGGAGCGGCGCGTCTTTCAGATCAAAGGCCCGCTGCAGAAGCGCGGACACAGACTCGGTGTTGCATTCAAGGGTCTCCGGTATTTCGACATAAGGATCTTATGTTGTTTGTCCGCGACCTCGCCTCCAAGTCCTCGCATTTATTCTGAAGTTGGTCCATGACCCCCGTTAGCCGCTTCACCTCCTTCTTGAGTGAAACAACATCATCTGTCCACGTTGACAAACTTTCTTCCACATCCTTCACCGTAGATTTCATGGCGGAGAGTTCAGAGGCGATCGTCAACCTGTATTCTTTGAGCTCCGCTCTAGCTGCAACAATATCCGCTCGAATCACCGCCATCTCACTTTCCAACATTGCGCAAACTTCTGTTTGAATAATTTCAGCTAAATCCTTGCGCACCGAAGATAGCAGTTCCATCATGTATTTTAGGTTTTCTTTTGATAAGGATTAAAATATATAGTGCTTCAATAACAGTGACATCAATACACTGTACTAAATTGACAATAAATCAATGTTTCTACAGTAAAAATACATAACTTATTTCACTTATACTTCAAAACCTGTTGAACATGAAAATAAAGTCAGATCTTTGTCAACTATTGAGTTTTTTTTATAAGAATTAAAATATATTGTGCATGATTAACAGGGACATCAATACACTGTACTAAATTGACAATAAATCCATATTTCTACAGTAAAAATACATGAAACGTTGTTCACTTATACTTCAAAACCTGCTGAACATGAAAATAAAGTCAGATCTTTGTCAACTAATAAGGTTTATTTTTTATAATAAAAAAGGTTGTGCACAAACAGCTTTCTAAGCAAAAATAACGCCATAAGTCAGTAATTAAATTATTTAAACAACCATAATTGAATTATTTTGTAAGAAAACAAAAAAATAAACAGGAAATTATAACAGATTAGCAGAAAATAAATATTTCCTATTTCGGCTGCTTTTCTTCCAAAAGTCTCACACATGTTTGGAGACTCTGGTCTCATCACGCAAATGTCTCTTCAAATCTTACCTTAATGTCACCATATCAGAGTATTTTTGAGAATATATCAGTAATAGTGTCGTAGATCCTTCCGCGTATGACTTCTCTCCCACTACTGTAACACCTTCACAAAAACGCAAGTGTTTTAAGGTTGCGGCTAGATCGCAGCTCACTTGACCGCAGTGTGTGGGACCATGCCGCCTAGCCTGGATCTTTTTTTTTTATCACAATTTTTTAGCCACAATACAAGCCCCTCAAGCCCCCTACCTTGTGCAGGAACCAAACACCACCATGTCTTCTCCTTTGAATTTGACTGACAGGTCCACCAGCACGGTTGTGTAGATGCAGCCATGAGCGAAGCCCCTCTCCCACGACGACTTCCTGACTATCTGTTCAAA
Source organism: Callionymus lyra (assembly GCF_982586985.1). Taxonomy (NCBI): domain Eukaryota; kingdom Metazoa; phylum Chordata; class Actinopteri; order Syngnathiformes; family Callionymidae; genus Callionymus; species Callionymus lyra. Next base: position 315,211 of record NW_028258543.1, on the reverse strand, counting down.
AAAAGGGAAATTTAAATAAATAAATAAATAATGTGGGGAGTAAAAAAGTTTTGAATAAAACCAGAGGATGAACTGAATCAGGTTTTCTAACATGCTGCTGTAAACCTGCAGAACAGTTTCCAAACTTCAAATAAAGGGTTTATTTAGCTATAAACATCAATAATAATTTATAAAAACAAACATAAGAAAACACTTATTTGAAGTTGTTTTAAAAAGTTAGGTTTAAAGTGAAATCTTATCTGAAAATGATGTTTTCTTTACAATATTATTTTCAGTGAACTGTCCTTAGTAGCCATAGATGTTTTAGCATTTTAGCATAAGACATTTTAATGAGGTAGTGCCACCATTTGCGCTATATTAAATGTAATATTTAAATGTGTCAACATAATTTAATATTTAGGTAACACCTCACTATATGAACACAACTTTAAGAAATATAACTTACTTGAGGCTGTGTATTTCTTTCGTCGTTTTTTTTGCACCATTTTCTCTGAATCTTTCTGCTGAAGATGCGGCAAGACCCGCCCTTCTTCCCTCGGGTAGCTCCCTATGATTGGTGGAGAAGTCCAGCCAATGACAGCAGAAGGATTCAAGCCGCTGGTCTCTGAATGGCTACCCTCGTGGGCAGGGTGTGCGAGGAGTTGTGAGCAAGCTTCTATAGGGCAATGAATGTACAATTAATTACTTGTTTATTCGCTGATTTAGAAGCATTATTTTGCTATGTTTTCCGACATTTAGACAATATTTCTCACATTTATGAAATATAAAATCTAAATGTCAAATTTAAATGTAAATGTTAAATACATATCTAAATGTTAAATCTAAATCTTAAATCTAAATATAAATATAAATTTAAATCTATATTTAAATGTTAAATCTATATCTAAATGTTAAATCTAAATGTTAAATCTAAATCTAAAAACAAGTAAAATGTTTTACTTAGACAAGACCTTTTTAATTTATTGTTGATTGCATTTAAGTTTATGTTACATTTTAGTATTATTATTATTTTTGTTTTATTTAATTTTTATTTTAGTGCAAAAAAACATTTAACAACCAAGCATTTAGTCACACTTTAATTGTTTATTGGACAGGCTGGAAACGCACACACAGTGTTTTTAAAAGTAACAGAATCTCTACTACATTTGCATTTGCGTTTGTTTGTAAACGTATATACACAACGAGAGTTTGTCACATTAGGCTGCTACCGATGCGTGAGACACAGATTCGTTCAGTGAACGAGGATTCACATCCCGTTATTCGCGACACACAGATTCGTTCAATGAACGAGGATTCACATCCGGGGATTCGCGAGACACGGATTCCTTCAGTGAACGAGGATTCATGTTCAGCTGTGAACACACCTCAAGATCCTCTCTATTTGCTGAATTTCTCACGAATGTCTGTGTACTGCTCCTTATCCGTGAACGCACCGGGCGTCCTTTTTTTTTTTTTTGCATTGTCCCTGAAGTGCATTGAATGTTAACCTCGGGTCTGAATCCTTTAAGTTAGTAACGAATTGTTTGGCTGCGTTCAGGAAGTAGGTGATATTGCAGTCTGGGCTCCATAAGCACTGAGTTAGTGATTTAGTGAACGAACGAACTGAAAGAATATTTTGAACGAATCCTTTTAATGAACTGATTCTAGTTATTCAGTACAGTCAAAAGAACTGCCGATCCCATCACTAATACAAACTGCATCACCCCAGGTAAGTCATATTTGTGTTTTCTTTGGTACTTTTCACTTAATGTAAAACACTAGCTTGCGTAAGCTAGTGCTAGCCACCATAGCGCATATTACATCAAAATTTGCATTGCATGCTAAATATAAGTTATTTAAAGCCATTTATTAGGTTGTTTGCAGTTATGTTTATGTCATGCTTTTTCATTGATCTTACCAGAACTGTAATAACTTTTAGTAAAGTGTAGTTTATGTTGATGAAATAGAAAATGTTTTCATAACTGTGAATTATTTTGAATCCATCTTCATTCTGATGGAATAATCACAACCTCTTTTTTTAATTGATATGTATATTTTGTCAAAGGGTATGTCAACACAAGTGGTGCCCCATCTTGCCCATTCTGTGCCATCACAACGTCCACAACTACCATCGGTAAGTTGTTAGACATAATTTAGGACTCCAGTTCCACCTCTTTCCATTTTGTGAGTGACGTTGAAGATAAATATCCTCTACCTGATTAAGACAAATATTGTCCAAATTGTTATCAATTAATTGTTTTTTGTTATTTTGTTATTTGTTTATTTGACAATAAAATAACTTAACTTGACTTGATATGGAAATGTCTGATTCAAGTGACTGAAAGTTCAGTGAGACAACGGAGAAGAGGTGAGTAAAGTTTAATATATGTAACATTAATGTCATAATGCTTTTAGGGTGTGACTAGATGTTGAGGATAATTCAACCATATGAAGACTATCAAGGCCACTATTTATAATAATATTAATTTAGGCCATATTGTGATAAGGTCATTCTACTAAAAACACCCACATAAGGGCCAATAGGGGGTAAAAAAAGGTTTTTTTGTAACCTTTATTCTGTATAAAAATATACTTTATTCTGTATATTTAATTCATTATTTAATTCCAGCATAAAGAGGTAAACAAGATGGGAAACACTATAAAACAGTGGATGAAGGAAACATGGAGAGCTTATCTCTGAACGCATGATCAGTGCATTTATTTATTTATTTGTATTGTATTACATTTCTCCGATCCTTGTTATTCTAGTCAGGCTCTGACTGATCACTGACTTCCATCAGTGATCTGATCCAGCCTAACACCCCAGCTCGTGCTCTGAGGTCTGTGGATCAGAATCTACTTGTGGTTCCTCGCACACGGTTCAGGACCAGAGGAGAGAAACCCTTCCAGGCAGTTGCTCCTAAGCTTTGGAACGATCTAAAACATTTTAATTTGTGCAGGCCTTTCCTTGATTTTCTGTAACTCCTGTGTTATCTTGATCTTTTATATATTTTATTGAGTTTTGTTTTTGATTGTTTAAGCACTTACCCTTACCCTTAACCTAACTCCTAAACTTTAATCCCTTTTGAATTTCTTTTACAGGTAGGGAGGGTTCATCAACGGGTTTGCACTGGCCCGTGCCCTCGACAGGGACCCTCCCTGTCACCCCCCTTCAACCCTAACGCCTAACCCTAATAAACAGGGACATCTATACACTGTACTAAATTGACAATAAATCCATATTTCTACAGTAAAAATACATAAAACTTTGTTCACTTATACTTCAAAACCTGCTGAACATGAAAATAAAGTCAGATCTTTGTCAACTATTAAGGTTTATTTTTTATAATAAAATATGTTGTGCACAAACAGCTTTCTAAGCAAAAATAACGTCGTAAGTCAGTAATTAAATTATTTAAACAACCGTAATTGAATTATTTTGCAAGAAAACAAAAAAATAAACAGGAAATTATAACAGATTAGCAGAAAATAAATATTTCCTATTTTGGCTGCTTTTCTTCCAACAGTCTCACACATGTTTGGAGACTCTGGTCTCATCACGCAAATGTCTCTTCAAATCTTACTTTAATGTCACCATATCAGAGTATTTTTGAGAATATATCAGTAATAGTGTCATAGAACCTTCCGCATATGACTTCTCTCCCACTACTGTAACACCTTCACAAAAACGCAAGTGTTTTAAGGTTGCGGCTAGATCGCGGCTCACTTGACCGCAGTGTGGGGGACCATGCCGCCTAGCCTGGATCTTTTTTTTTAATCACAATTTTTTAGCCACAATACAATCCCCTCAAGCCCCCTACCTTGTGCAGGAACCAAACACCACCATGTCTTCTCCTTTGAATTTGACTGACAGGTCCACCAGCACGGTTGTGTAGATGCAGCCATGAGCGAAGCCCCTCTCCCACGACGACTTCCTGACTATCTGTTCAAAAAAAGGGAAATTTAAATAAATAAATAAATAATGTGGGGAGTAAAAAAGTTTTGAATAAAACCAGAGGATGAACTGAATCAGGTTTTCTAACATGCTGCTGTAAACCTGCAGAACAGTTTCCAAACTTCAAATAAAGGGTTTATTTAGCTATAAACATCAATGATAATTTATAATAACAAACAAAAGAAAACACTTCTTGTACGTGATTCTGAAGCGGGCAGGATAAGCAAATCCGAACCAAACCCCGTCCACTCCCCAAAACCGACTCTTTACGTCATTGAACGCTGCGCGTGCTTTGGCAACACTTGTCGGGTAGTCAGGAAACACTGAGGTGCTGACTCCGTCCACACTGATGCGTTGTCTAGTCTGAGCGAGTCTCAGAATGTTTTCACAGTCTTGGAAGTAGTGAACGCGGGCTATGATCGTGTTTGACCGGCGTCCCTCTGTAGATCCAGGCGGGGAGAGACGGTGAGCTCTGTCCAGGAGCGGCGCGTCTTTCAGATCAAAGGCCCGCTGCAGAAGCGCGGACACAGACTCGGTGTTGCATTCAAGGGTCTCCGGTATTTCGACATAAGGATCTTATGTTGTTTGTCCGCGACCTCGCCTCCAAGTCCTCGCATTTATTCTGAAGTTGGTCCATGACCCCCGTGAGCCGCTTCACCTCCTTCTTGAGTGAAACAACATCATCTGTACACGTTGACAAACTTACTTTCACATTCTTCACCGTAGATTTCATGGCGGAGAGTTCAGAGGCGATCGTCAACCTGTATTCTTTGAGCTCCGCTCTAGCTGCAACAATATCCGCTCGAATCACCGCCATCTCACTTTCCAACATTGCGCAAACTTCTGTTTGAATAATTTCAGCTAAATCCTTGCGCACCGAAGATAGCAGTTCCATCATGTATTTTAGGTTTTCTTTTGATAAGGATCAAAATATATAGTGCTTGAATAACAGTGACATCAATACACTGTACTAAATTGACAATAAATCAATGTTTCTACAGTAAAAATACATAACTTATTTCACTTATACTTCAAAACCTGTTGAACATGAAATAAAGTCAGATCTTTGTCAACTATTGAGTTTTTTTTATAAGAATTAAAATATATTGTGCATGATTAACAGGGACATCAATACACTGTACTAAATTGACAATAAATCCATATTTCTACAGTAAAAATGCATGAAACTTTGTTCACTTATACTTCAAAACCTGCTGAACATGAAAATAAAGTCAGATCTTTGTCAACTAATAAGGTTTATTTTTTATAATAAAAAAGGGTTGTGCACAAACAGCTTTCTAAGCAAAAATAACGCCATAAGTCAGTAATTAAATTATTTAAACAACCGTAATTGAATTATTTTGTAAGAAAACAAAAAAATAAACAGGAAATTATAGCAGATTAGCAGAAAATAAATATTTCCTATTTCGGCTGCTTTTCTTCCAACAGTCTCACACATGTTTGGAGACTCTGGTCTCATCACGCAAATGTCTCTTCAAATCTTACTTTAATGTCACCATATCAGAGTATTTTTGAGAATATATCAGTAATAGTGTCGTAGATCCTTCCGCGTATGACTTCTCTCCCACTACTGTAACACCTTCACAAAAACGCAAGTGTTTTAAGGTTGCGGCTAGATCGCGGCTCACTTGACCGCAGTGTGGGGGACCATGCCGCCTAGCCTGGATCTTTTTTTTTAATCACAATTTTTTAGCCACAATACAATCCCCTCAAGCCCCCTACCTTGTGCAGGAACCAAACACCACCATGTCTTCTCCTTTGAATTTGACTGACAGGTCCACCAGCACGGTTGTGTAGATGCAGCCATGAGCGAAGCCCCTCTCCCACGACGACTTCCTGACTATCTGTTCAAAAAAAGGGAAATTTAAATAAATAAATAAATAATGTGGGGAGTAAAAAAGTTTTGAATAAAACCAGAGGATGAACTGAATCAGGTTTTCTAACATGCTGCTGTAAACCTGCAGAACAGTTTCCAAACTTCAAATAAAGGGTTTATTTAGCTATAAACATCAATAATAATTTATAATAACAAACAAAAGAAAACACTTCTTGTACGTGATTCTGAAGCGGGCAGGATAAGCAAATCCGAACCGAACCCCGTCCACTCCCCAAAACCGACTCTTTACGTCATTGAACGCTGCGCGTGCTTTGGCAACACTTGTCGGGTAGTCAGGAAACACTGAGGTGCTGACTCCGTCCACACTGATGCGTTGTCTAGTCTGAGCGAGTCTCAGAATGTTTTCACAGTCTTGGAAGTAGTGAACGCGGGCTATGATCGTGTTTGACCGGCGTCCCTCTGTAGATCCAGGCGGGGAGAGACGGTGAGCTCTGTCCAGGAGCGGCGCGTCTTTCAGATCAAAGGCCCGCTGCAGAAGCGCGGACACAGACTCGGTGTTGCATTCAAGGGTTTCCGGTATTTCGACATAAGGATCTTATGTTGTTTGTCCGCGACCTCGCCTCCAAGTCCTCGCATTTATTCTGAAGTTGGTCCATGACCCCCGTGAGCCGCTTCACCTCCTTCTTGAGTGAAACAACATCATCTGTACACGTTGACAAACTTACTTTCACATTCTTCACCGTAGATTTCATGGCGGAGAGTTCAGAGGCGATCGTCAACCTGTATTCTTTGAGCTCCGCTCTAGCTGCAACAATATCCGCTCGAATCACCGCCATCTCACTTTCCAACATTGCGCAAACTTCTGTTTGAATAATTTCAGCTAAATCCTTGCGCACCGAAGATAGCAGTTCCATCATGTATTTTAGGTTTTCTTTTGATAAGGATCAAAATATATAGTGCTTGAATAACAGTGACATCAATACACTGTACTAAATTGACAATAAATCAATGTTTCTACAGTAAAAATACATAACTTATTTCACTTATACTTCAAAACCTGTTGAACATGAAATAAAGTCAGATCTTTGTCAACTATTGAGTTTTTTTTATAAGAATTAAAATACATTGTGCATGATTAACAGGGACATCAATACACTGTACTAAATTGACAATAAATCCATATTTCTACAGTAAAAATGCATGAAACTTTGTTCACTTATACTTCAAAACCTGCTGAACATGAAAATAAAGTCAGATCTTTGTCAACTAATAAGGTTTATTTTTTATAATAAAAAAGGGTTGTGCACAAACAGCTTTCTAAGCAAAAATAACGCCATAAGTCAGTAATTAAATTATTTAAACAACCGTAATTGAATTATTTTGTAAGAAAACAAAAAAATAAACAGGAAATTATAGCAGATTAGCAGAAAATAAATATTTCCTATTTCGGCTGCTTTTCTTCCAACAGTCTCACACATGTTTGGAGACTCTGGTCTCATCACGCAAATGTCTCTTCAAATCTTACTTTAATGTCACCATATCAGAGTATTTTTGAGAATATATCAGTAATAGTGTCGTAGATCCTTCCGCGTATGACTTCTCTCCCACTACTGTAACACCTTCACAAAAACGCAAGTGTTTTAAGGTTGCGGCTAGATCGCGGCTCACTTGACCGCAGTGTGGGGGACCATGCCGCCTAGCCTGGATCTTTTTTTTTAATCACAATTTTTTAGCCACAATACAATCCCCTCAAGCCCCCTACCTTGTGCAGGAACCAAACACCACCATGTCTTCTCCTTTGAATTTGACTGACAGGTCCACCAGCACGGTTGTGTAGATGCAGCCATGAGCGAAGCCCCTCTCCCACGACGACTTCCTGACTATCTGTTCAAAAAAAGGGAAATTTAAATAAATAAATAAATAATGTGGGGAGTAAAAAAGTTTTGAATAAAACCAGAGGATGAACTGAATCAGGTTTTCTAACATGCTGCTGTAAACCTGCAGAACAGTTTCCAAACTTCAAATAAAGGGTTTATTTAGCTATAAACATCAATAATAATTTATAATAACAAACAAAAGAAAACACTTCTTGTACGTGATTCTGAAGCGGGCAGGATAAGCAAATCCGAACCGAACCCCGTCCACTCCCCAAAACCGACTCTTGACGTCATTGAACGCTGCGCGTGCTTTGGCAACACTTGTCGGGTAGTCAGGAAACACTGAGGTTCTGACTCCGTCCACACCGATGCGTTGTCTAGTCCGAGCGAGTCTCAGAATGTTTTCACAGTCTTGGAAGTAGTGAACGCAGGCTATGATCGTGTTTGACCGGCGTCCCTCTGTAGATCCAGGCGGGGAGAGACGGTGAGCTCTGTCCAGGAGCGGCGCGTCTTTCAGATCAAAGGCCCGCTGCAGAAGCGCGGACACAGACTCGGTGTTGCATTCAAGGGTCTCCGGTATTTCGACATAAGGATCTTATGTTGTTTGTCCGCGACCTCGCCTCCAAGTCCTCGCATTTATTCTGAAGTTGGTCCATGACCCCCGTTAGCCGCTTCACCTCCTTCTTGAGTGAAACAACATCATCTGTCCACGTTGACAAACTTTCTTCCACATCCTTCACCGTAGATTTCATGGCGGAGAGTTCAGAGGCGATCGTCAACCTGTATTCTTTGAGCTCCGCTCTAGCTGCAACAATATCCGCTCGAATCACCGCCATCTCACTTTCCAACATTGCGCAAACTTCTGTTTGAATAATTTCAGCTAAATCCTTGCGCACCGAAGATAGCAGTTCCATCATGTATTTTAGGTTTTCTTTTGATAAGGATTAAAATATATAGTGCTTCAATAACAGTGACATCAATACACTGTACTAAATTGACAATAAATCAATGTTTCTACAGTAAAAATACATAACTTATTTCACTTATACTTCAAAACCTGTTGAACATGAAAATAAAGTCAGATCTTTGTCAACTATTGAGTTTTTTTTATAAGAATTAAAATATATTGTGCATGATTAACAGGGACATCAATACACTGTACTAAATTGACAATAAATCCATATTTCTACAGTAAAAATACATGAAACGTTGTTCACTTATACTTCAAAACCTGCTGAACATGAAAATAAAGTCAGATCTTTGTCAACTAATAAGGTTTATTTTTTATAATAAAAAAGGTTGTGCACAAACAGCTTTCTAAGCAAAAATAACGCCATAAGTCAGTAATTAAATTATTTAAACAACCATAATTGAATTATTTTGTAAGAAAACAAAAAAATAAACAGGAAATTATAACAGATTAGCAGAAAATAAATATTTCCTATTTCGGCTGCTTTTCTTCCAAAAGTCTCACACATGTTTGGAGACTCTGGTCTCATCACGCAAATGTCTCTTCAAATCTTACCTTAATGTCACCATATCAGAGTATTTTTGAGAATATATCAGTAATAGTGTCGTAGATCCTTCCGCGTATGACTTCTCTCCCACTACTGTAACACCTTCACAAAAACGCAAGTGTTTTAAGGTTGCGGCTAGATCGCAGCTCACTTGACCGCAGTGTGTGGGACCATGCCGCCTAGCCTGGATCTTTTTTTTTTATCACAATTTTTTAGCCACAATACAAGCCCCTCAAGCCCCCTACCTTGTGCAGGAACCAAACACCACCATGTCTTCTCCTTTGAATTTGACTGACAGGTCCACCAGCACGGTTGTGTAGATGCAGCCATGAGCGAAGCCCCTCTCCCACGACGACTTCCTGACTATCTGTTCAAAGAAAGGGAAATTTAAATAAATAAATAAATAATGTGGGGAGTAAAAAAGTTTTGAATAAAACCAGAGGATGAACTGAATCAGGTTTTCTAACATGCTGCTGTAAACCTGCAGAACAGTTTCCAAACTTCAAATAAAGGGTTTATTTAGCTATAAACATCAATAATAATTTATAAAAACAAACATAAGAAAACACTTATTTGAAGTTGTTTTAAAAAGTTAGGTTTAAAGTGAAATCTTATCTGAAAATGATGTTTTCTTTACAATATTATTTTCAGTGAACTGTCCTTAGTAGCCATAGATGTTTTAGCATTTTAGCATAAGACATTTTAATGAGGTAGTGCCACCATTTGCGCTATATTAAATGTAATATTTAAATGTGTCAACATAATTTAATATTTAGGTAACACCTCACTATATGAACACAACTTTAAGAAATATAACTTACTTGAGGCTGTGTATTTCTTTCGTCGTTTTTTTTGCACCATTTTCTCTGAATCTTTCTGCTGAAGATGCGGCAAGACCCGCCCTTCTTCCCTCGGGTAGCTCCCTATGATTGGTGGAGAAGTCCAGCCAATGACAGCAGAAGGATTCAAGCCGCTGGTCTCTGAATGGCTACCCTCGTGGGCAGGGTGTGCGAGGAGTTGTGAGCAAGCTTCTATAGGGCAATGAATGTACAATTAATTACTTGTTTATTCGCTGATTTAGAAGCATTATTTTGCTATGTTTTCCGACATTTAGACAATATTTCTCACATTTATGAAATATAAAATCTAAATGTCAAATTTAAATGTAAATGTTAAATACATATCTAAATGTTAAATCTAAATCTTAAATATAAATATAAATATAAATATAAATTTAAATCTATATTTAAATGTTAAATCTATATCTAAATGTTAAATCTAAATGTTAAATCTAAATCTAAAAACAAGTAAAATGTTTTACTTAGACAAGACCTTTTTAATTTATTGTTGATTGCATTTAAGTTTATGTTACATTTTAGTATTATTATTATTTTTGTTTTATTTAATTTTTATTTTAGTGCAAAAAAACATTTAACAACCAAGCATTTAGTCACACTTTAATTGTTTATTGGACAGGCTGGAAACGCACACACAGTGTTTTTAAAAGTAACAGAATCTCTACTACATTTGCATTTGCGTTTGTTTGTAAACGTATATACACAACGAGAGTTTGTCACATTAGGCTGCTACCGATGCGTGAGACACAGATTCGTTCAGTGAACGAGGATTCACATCCCGTTATTCGCGACACACAGATTCGTTCAATGAACGAGGATTCACATCCGGGGATTCGCGAGACACGGATTCCTTCAGTGAACGAGGATTCATGTTCAGCTGTGAACACACCTCAAGATCCTCTCTATTTGCTGAATTTCTCACGAATGTCTGTGTACTGCTCCTTATCCGTGAACGCACCGGGCGTCCTTTTTTTTTTTTTTGCATTGTCCCTGAAGTGCATTGAATGTTAACCTCGGGTCTGAATCCTTTAAGTTAGTAACGAATTGTTTGGCTGCGTTCAGGAAGTAGGTGATATTGCAGTCTGGGCTCCATAAGCACTGAGTTAGTGATTTAGTGAACGAACGAACTGAAAGAATATTTTGAACGAATCCTTTTAATGAACTGATTCTAGTTATTCAGTACAGTCAAAAGAACTGCCGATCCCATCACTAATACAAACTGCATCACCCCAGGTAAGTCATATTTGTGTTTTCTTTGGTACTTTTCACTTAATGTAAAACACTAGCTTGCGTAAGCTAGTGCTAGCCACCATAGCGCATATTACATCAAAATTTGCATTGCATGCTAAATATAAGTTATTTAAAGCCATTTATTAGGTTGTTTGCAGTTATGTTTATGTCATGCTTTTTCATTGATCTTACCAGAACTGTAATAACTTTTAGTAAAGTGTAGTTTATGTTGATGAAATAGAAAATGTTTTCATAACTGTGAATTATTTTGAATCCATCTTCATTCTGATGGAATAATCACAACCTCTTTTTTTAATTGATATGTATATTTTGTCAAAGGGTATGTCAACACAAGTGGTGCCCCATCTTGCCCATTCTGTGCCATCACAACGTCCACAACTACCATCGGTAAGTTGTTAGACATAATTTAGGACTCCAGTTCCACCTCTTTCCATTTTGTGAGTGACGTTGAAGATAAATATCCTCTACCTGATTAAGACAAATATTGTCCAAATTGTTATCAATTAATTGTTTTTTGTTATTTTGTTATTTGTTTATTTGACAATAAAATAACTTAACTTGACTTGATATTGAAATGTCTGATTCAAGTGACTGAAAGTTCAGTGAGACAACGGAGAAGAGGTGAGTAAAGTTTAATATATGTAACATTTATGTCATAATGCTTTTAGGGTGTGACTAGATGTTGAGGATAATTCAACCATATGAAGACTATCAAGGCCACTATTTATAATAATATTAATTTAGGCCATATTGTGATAAGGTCATTCTACTAAAAACACCCACATAAGGGCCAATAGGGGGTAAAAAAAAGTTTTTTCTACACCAGGCCTGGCCAACCCGCGGCTCCCGAGCCGCATGCGGCTCTTTGCCTGGTTTCATGCGGCTCTAACGTTCTAGTGTTGTGTGGTTCTCGAACGATTTGTTGGAACGAACGATCTTTTGAGTGAACGTACTGAACTTCATTCCTTTCTCAGTTCAGTTGAACTCAGCTGCGACCGTGCCGGTGGGAGGGATTCTATAATAGACTTTGCTACAGAACATTTAGTTTTTATGTTGGCACTTAGTGCCAAAGTACAGTCAAAAGAACTGTCGATCCCATCACTCTAATGTTCATATCGAGGTTTGGGTTTGTGTTTTCTAAATGTGTGTGTTCGCTTCACTTGAGTTCAATACATGCGCGTTGGATGAAAATACCGCAAAGTTTCTCAGTAGGGAAAAGATCTTTTGAGTAAACAATTTGTGTCAAGTTCGCTTTCAAAATGGCAGGGAAAAAATTCACAGCCAAATGAAAATATATATATATATATATATCAATTTGCATCTGAAATAAAAAAGAGAAACACTTATTCAAAGCTGTTTTCAAAAGTTATGTTTAACCTTAAATATTGTCTCAAACTGATGTTCTCAGACTGAGAGAATGACATTTTCTAAGATTCTGCTGGAGCTCTGAATAACAGTTTTCAAACATCAAATAAATGGTTTATATAGATATATATATCAATTTGCATCTGAAATAAACAAGAGAAACACTTATTCGAAGCTGTTTTCAAAAGTTATGTTTAACCTGAAATATTGTCTCAATTTGATGTTCTCAGACTGAGAGAATGACGTTTTCCAAGATTCTGCTGGAGCTCTGAATAACAGTTTTCAAACATCAAATAAAGGGTTTATAAAGCTATATATATCAATTTGCATCTGAAATAAACAAGAGAAACACTTATTTGAAGCTGTTTTCAAAAGTTATGTTTAACCTGAAATATTGTCTCAAACTGATCTTCACAGGCTGAGAGAAAGATGTTTTCCAAGATTCTGCTGAAGCTCTGAATAGCAGTTTTCAAACATCAAATAAAGGGTTTATATAGCTATATATATCAATTTGCATCTGAAATAAACAAGAGAAACACTTATTCGAAGCTATTTTCAAAAATTATGTTTAACCTGAAATATTGTCTCAAACTGATGTTCTCAGACTGAGAGAATGACGTTTTCTAAGATTCTGCTGGAGCTCTGAATAGCAGTTTTCAAACATCAAATAAAGGGTTTATATAGCTATATATATCAATTTGCATCTGAAATAAACAAGAGAAACACTTATTCGAAGCTGTTTTCAAAAGTTATGTTTAACCTGAAATATTGTCTCAAACTGATGTTCTCAGACTGAGAGAATGACGTTTTCTAAGATTCTGCTGGAGCTCTGAATAGCAGTTTTCAAACATCAAATAAAGGGTTTATATAGCTATATATATCAATTTGCATCTGAAATAAACAAAAGAAAAACTTATTCAAAGCTGTTTTCAAAAGTTATGTTTAACCTGAAATATTGTCTCAAACTGATGTTCTCAGACCGAGAGAATGACGTTTTCTAAGATTCTGCTGGAGTTCTGAATAGCAGTTTTCAAACATCAAATAAAGGGTTTATATAGCTATATATATCAATTTGCATCCGAAATAAACAAGAGAAACACTTATTCGAATCTGTTTTCAAAAGTTATGTTTAACCTGAAATATTGTCTCAAACTGATGTTCTCAGACCGAGAGAATGACGTTTTCTAAGATTCTGCTGGAGCTCTGAATAGCAGTTTTCAAACATCAAATAAAGGGTTTATATAGCTATATATAACAATTTGCATCTGAAATAAACAAGAGAAACATTTATTCGAAGCTGTTTTCAAAAGTTATGTTTAACCTGAAATATTGTCTCAAACTGATCTTAACAGGCTGAGAGAATGACGTTTTCCAAGATTCTGCTGAAGCTCTGAATAGCAGTTTTCAAACATCAAATAAAGGGTTTATATAGCTATATATATCAATTTGCATCCGAAATAAACAAGAGAAACACTTATTCGAATCTGTTTTCAAAAGTTATGTTTAACCTGAAATATTGTCTCAAACTGATGTTCTCAGACCGAGAGAATGACGTTTTCTAAGATTCTGCTGGAGCTCTGAATAGCAGTTTTCAAACATCAAATAAAGGGTTTATATAGCTATATATAACAATTTGCATCTGAAATAAACAAGAGAAACATTTATTCGAAGCTGTTTTCAAAAGTTATGTTTAACCTGAAATATTGTCTCAAACTGATCTTAACAGGCTGAGAGAATGACGTTTTCCAAGATTCTGCTGAAGCTCTGAATAGCAGTTTTCAAACATCAAATAAAGGGTTTATATAGCTATATATATCAATTTGCATCTGAAATAAACAAGAGAAACATTTATTCGAAGCTGTTTTCAAAAGTTATGTTTAACCTGAAATATTGTCTCAAACTGATCTTCTCAGACTGAGAGAATGACGTTTTCCAAGATTCTGCTGGAGCTCTGAATAACAGTTTTAAAACATCAAATAAAGGGTTTATATAGCTATATATATCAATTTGCATCTGAAATAAACAAGAGAAACACTTATTCGAAGCTGTTTTCAAAAGTTATGTTTAACCTGAAATATTGTCTCAAACTGATCTTCTCAGACTGAGAGAATGACGTTTTCCAAGATTCTGCTGGAGCTCTGAATAACAGTTTTAAAACATCAAATAAAGGGTTTATATAGCTATATATATCAATTTGCATCTGAAATAAACAAGAGAAACACTTATTCGAAGCTGTTTTCAAAAGTTATGTTTAACATGAAATACTGTCTCAAACTGATGTTCTCAGACTGAGAGAATGACGTTTTCCAAGATTCTGCTGGAGCTCTGAATAACAGTTTTCAAACATCAAATAAAGGGTTTATATAGCTATATATATCAATTTGCATCTGAAATAAACAAGAGAAACACTTATTCGAAGCTGTTTTCAAAAGTTATGTTTAACCTGAACTATTGTCTCACACTGATGTTCTCAGACTGAGAGAATGACGTTTTCTAAGATTCTGCTGGAGCTCTGAATAGCAGTTTTCAAACATCAAATAAAGGGTTTATATAGCTATATATAACAATTTGCATCTGAAATAAACAAGAGAAACATTTATTCGAAGCTGTTTTCAAAAGTTATGTTTAACCTGAAATATTGTCTCAAACTGATCTTCTCAGACTGAGAGAATGACGTTTTCCAAGATTCTGCTGGAGCTCTGAATAACCGTTTTCAAACATCAAATAAAGGGTTGATATAGCTATATATATCAATTTGCATCTGAAATAAACAAGAGAAACACTTATTCGAAGCTGTTTTCAAAAGTTATGTTTAACCTGAAATATTGTCTCAAACTGATGTTCTCAGACTGAGAGAATGACGTTTTCCAAGATTCTGCTGGAGCTCTGAATAGCAGTTTTTAAACATCAAATAAAGGGTTTATATAGCTATATATATCAATTTGCATCTGAAATAAACAAGAGAAACACTTATTCGAAGCTGTTTTCAAAAGTTATGTTTAACCTGAAATATTGTCTCAAACTGATGTTCTCAGACTGAGAGAATGACGTTTTCCAAGATTCTGCTGGAGCTCTGAATAGCAGTTTTCAAACATCAAATAAAGGGTTTATATAGCTATATATATCATTTTCCATCTGAAATAAACAAGAGAAACACTTATTCGAAGCTGTTTTCAAAAGTTATGGTTAACCTGAAATATTGTCTCAAACTGATGTTCTCAGACTGAGAGAATGACGTTTTCTAAGATTCTGCTGGAGCTCTGAATAGCAGTTTTCAAACATCAAATAAAGGGTTTATATAGCTATATATATCAATTTGCATCTGAAATAAACAAGAGAAACACTTATTCGAAGCTGTTTTCAAAGGATATGTTTAAGTGAGACCTTCTCTAAATGTGATGTATTCAGACTGAGATGTATTTGATGTCCAATCCCGCCACCTTGTGGTTCTTTTTTTTTATCAACATTTCTCTTTTTTTTTCCACAATGCAATTCCCCCAAGCACCCTACCTGGTGCACAAACCAAACACCACCATGTCTTCTCCTTTGAATTTGATTGACAGGTCCACCAGAACGGTCTTGTAGATACAGCATTGCGTTGTCTAGTCCGAGCGAGTCTCAGAATGTTTTCACAGTCTTGGAAGTAGTGAACGCGGGCTAAGATGCTGCTGGAGCTCTGAATAACAGTTTTCAAACCTCAAATAAAGGGTTTATATATATATATCAATTTGCATCTGAAATAAACAAGCTGCTGGAGCTCTGAATAACACAATAAGACAAGTCCTTTTTAATTTATTGTTGATTGCATTTAAGTTTATGTTACATTTTAGTATTATTATTATTTTTGTTTTATTAAATTTTTATTTTAGTGCAAAAAAACATTTAACAACCAAGCATTTAGTCACACTTTATTTGTTTATTGGACAGGCTGGAAACGCACACACAGTGTTTTTAAAAGTAACAGAATCTCTACTACATTTGCATTTGCGTTTGTTTGTAAACGTATATACACAACGAGAGTTTGTCACATTAGGCTGCTACCGATGCGCGAGACACAGATTCGTTCAGTGAACGAGGATTCACATCCCGTTATTCGCGACACACAGATTCGTTCAATGAACGAGGATTCACATCCGGGGATTCGCGAGACACGGATTCCTTCAGTGAACGAGGATTCATGTTCAGCTGTGAACACACCTCAAGATCCTCTCTATTTGCTGAATTTCTCACGAATGTCTGTGTACTGCTCCTTGTCCGTGAACGCACCGGGCGTCCTTTTTTTTTTTTTTGCATTGTCCCTGAAGTGCATTGAATGTTAACCTCAGGTCTGAATCCTTTAAGTTAGTAACGGATTGTTTGGCTGCGTTCAGGAAGTAGGTGATATTGCAGTCTGGGCTCCATAAGCACTGAGTTAGTGATTTAGTGAACGAACGAACTGAAAGAATATTTTGAACGAATCCTTTTAATGAACTGATTCTAGTTATTCAGTACAGTCAAAAGAACTGCCGATCCCATCACTAATACAAACTGCATCACCCCAGGTAAGTCATATTTGTGTTTTCTTTGGTACTTTTCACTTAATGTACATCACTAGCTTGCGTAAGCTAGTGCTAGCCACCATAGCGCATATTACATCAAAATTTGCATTGCATGCTAAATATAAGTTATTTAAAGCCATTTATTAGGTTGTTTGCAGTTATGTTTATGTCATGCTTTTTCATTGATCTTACCAGAACTGTAATAACTTTTAGTAAAGTGTAGTTTATGTTGATGAAATAGAAAATGTTTTCATAACTGTGAATTATTTTGAATCCATCTTCATTCTGATGGAATAATCACAACCTCTTTTTTTAATTGATATGTATATTTTGTCAAAGGGTATGCCAACACAAGTGGTGCCCCATCTTGCCCATTCTGTGCCATCACAACGTCCACAACTACCATCGGTAAGTTGTTAGACATAATTTAGGACTCCAGTTCCACCTCTTTCCATTTTGTGAGTGACGTTGAAGATAAATATCCTCTACCTGATTACGACAAATATTGTCCAAATTGTTATCAATTAATTGTTTTTTGTTATTTTGTTATTTGTTTATTTGACAATAAAATAACTTAACTTGACTTGATATGGAAATGTCTGATTCAAGTGACTGAAAGTTCAGTGAGACAACGGAGAAGAGGTGAGTAAAGTTTAATATATGTAACATTAATGTCATAATGCTTTTAGGGTGTGACTAGATGTTGAGGATAATTCAACCATATGAAGACTATCAAGGCCACTATTTATAATAATATTAATTTAGGCCATATTGTGATAAGGTCATTCTACTAAAAACACCCACATAAGGGCCAATAGGGGGTAAAAAAAGGTTTTTTTGTAACCTTTATTCTGTATAAAAATATACTTTATTCTGTATATTTAATTCATTATTTAATTCCAGCATAAAGAGGTAAACAAGATGGGAAACACTATAAAACAGTGGATGAAGGAAACATGGAGAGCTTATCTCTGAACGCATGATCAGTGCATTTATTTATTTATTTGTATTGTATTACATTTCTCCGATCCTTGTTATTCTAGTCAGGCTCTGACTGATCACTGACTTCCATCAGTGATCTGATCCAGCCTAACACCCCAGCTCGTGCTCTGAGGTCTGTGGATCAGAATCTACTTGTGGTTCCTCGCACACGGTTCAGGACCAGAGGAGAGAAACCCTTCCAGGCAGTTGCTCCTAAGCTTTGGAACGATCTAAAACATTTTAATTTGTGCAGGCCTTTCCTTGATTTTCTGTAACTCCTGTGTTATCTTGATCTTTTATATATTTTATTGAGTTTTGTTTTTGATTGTTTAAGCACTTACCCTTACCCTTAACCTAACTCCTAAACTTTAATCCCTTTTGAATTTCTTTTACAGGTAGGGAGGGTTCATCAACGGGTTTGCACTGGCCCGTGCCCTCGACAGGGACCCTCCCTGTCACCCCCCTTCAACCCTAACGCCTAACCCTAATAAACAGGGACATCTATACACTGTACTAAATTGACAATAAATCCATATTTCTACAGTAAAAATACATAAAACTTTGTTCACTTATACTTCAAAACCTGCTGAACATGAAAATAAAGTCAGATCTTTGTCAACTATTAAGGTTTATTTTTTATAATAAAATACGTTGTGCACAAACAGCTTTCTAAGCAAAAATAACGTCGTAAGTCAGTAATTAAATTATTTAAACAACCGTAATTGAATTATTTTGCAAGAAAACAAAAAAATAAACAGGAAATTATAACAGATTAGCAGAAAATAAATATTTCCTATTTTGGCTGCTTTTCTTCCAACAGTCTCACACATGTTTGGAGACTCTGGTCTCATCACGCAAATGTCTCTTCAAATCTTACTTTAATGTCACCATATCAGAGTATTTTTGAGAATATATCAGTAATAGTGTCATAGAACCTTCCGCATATGACTTCTCTCCCACTACTGTAACACCTTCACAAAAACGCAAGTGTTTTAAGGTTGCGGCTAGATCGCGGCTCACTTGACCGCAGTGTGGGGGACCATGCCGCCTAGCCTGGATCTTTTTTTTTAATCACAATTTTTTAGCCACAATACAATCCCCTCAAGCCCCCTACCTTGTGCAGGAACCAAACACCACCATGTCTTCTCCTTTGAATTTGACTGACAGGTCCACCAGCACGGTTGTGTAGATGCAGCCAAGGGCCAATAGGGGGTAAAAAAAAGTTTTTTCTACACCAGGCCTGGCCAACCCGCGGCTCCCGAGCCGCATGCGGCTCTTTGCCTGGTTTCATGCGGCTCTAACGTTCTAGTGTTGTGTGGTTCTCGAACGATTTGTTGGAACGAACGATCTTTTGAGTGAACGTACTGAACTTCATTCCTTTCTCAGTTCAGTTGAACTCAGCTGCGACCGTGCCGGTGGGAGGGATTCTATAATAGACTTTGCTACAGAACATTTAGTTTTTATGTTGGCACTAAGTGCCAAAGTACAGTCAAAAGAACTGTCGATCCCATCACTCTAATGTTCATATCGAGGTTTGGGTTTGTGTTTTCTAAATGTGTGTGTTCGCTTCACTTGAGTTCAATACATGCGCGTTGGATGAAAATACCGCAAAGTTTCTCAGTAGGGAAAAGATCTTTTGAGTAAACAATTTGTGTCAAGTTCGCTTTCAAAATGGCAGGGAAAAAATTCACAGCCAAATGAAAATATATATATATATATATATCAATTTGCATCTGAAATAAAAAAGAGAAAAACTTATTCAAAGCTGTTTTCAAAAGTTATGTTTAACCTTAAATATTGTCTCAAACTGATGTTCTCAGACTGAGAGAATGACATTTTCTAAGATTCTGCTGGAGCTCTGAATAACAGTTTTCAAACATCAAATAAATGGTTTATATATATATATATATCAATTTGCATCTGAAATAAACAAGAGAAACACTTATTCGAAGCTGTTTTCAAAAGTTATGTTTAACCTGAAATATTGTCTCAATTTGATGTTCTCAGACTGAGAGAATGACGTTTTCCAAGATTCTGCTGGAGCTCTGAATAACAGTTTTCAAACATCAAATAAAGGGTTTATAAAGCTATATATATCAATTTGCATCTGAAATAAACAAGAGAAACACTTATTTGAAGCTGTTTTCAAAAGTTATGTTTAACCTGAAATATTGTCTCAAACTGATCTTCACAGGCTGAGAGAAAGATGTTTTCCAAGATTCTGCTGAAGCTCTGAATAGCAGTTTTCAAACATCAAATAAAGGGTTTATATAGCTATATATATCAATTTGCATCTGAAATAAACAAGAGAAACACTTATTCGAAGCTATTTTCAAAAATTATGTTTAACCTGAAATATTGTCTCAAACTGATGTTCTCAGACTGAGAGAATGACGTTTTCTAAGATTCTGCTGGAGCTCTGAATAGCAGTTTTCAAACATCAAATAAAGGGTTTATATAGCTATATATATCAATTTGCATCTGAAATAAACAAGAGAAACACTTATTCGAAGCTGTTTTCAAAAGTTATGTTTAACCTGAAATATTGTCTCAAACTGATGTTCTCAGACTGAGAGAATGACGTTTTCTAAGATTCTGCTGGAGCTCTGAATAGCAGTTTTCAAACATCAAATAAAGGGTTTATATAGCTATATATATCAATTTGCATCTGAAATAAACAAAAGAAAAACTTATTCAAAGCTGTTTTCAAAAGTTATGTTTAACCTGAAATATTGTCTCAAACTGATGTTCTCAGACCGAGAGAATGACGTTTTCTAAGATTCTGCTGGAGTTCTGAATAGCAGTTTTCAAACATCAAATAAAGGGTTTATATAGCTATATATATCAATTTGCATCCGAAATAAACAAGAGAAACACTTATTCGAATCTGTTTTCAAAAGTTATGTTTAACCTGAAATATTGTCTCAAACTGATGTTCTCAGACCGAGAGAATGACGTTTTCTAAGATTCTGCTGGAGCTCTGAATAGCAGTTTTCAAACATCAAATAAAGGGTTTATATAGCTATATATAACAATTTGCATCTGAAATAAACAAGAGAAACATTTATTCGAAGCTGTTTTCAAAAGTTATGTTTAACCTGAAATATTGTCTCAAACTGATCTTAACAGGCTGAGAGAATGACGTTTTCCAAGATTCTGCTGAAGCTCTGAATAGCAGTTTTCAAACATCAAATAAAGGGTTTATATAGCTATATATATCAATTT
The DNA here is from genome assembly GCF_982586985.1 of Callionymus lyra. NCBI lineage: Eukaryota > Metazoa > Chordata > Actinopteri > Syngnathiformes > Callionymidae > Callionymus > Callionymus lyra. The sequence goes on along the minus strand of NW_028258543.1, from coordinate 293,808 downwards.
GCATCTGAAATAAACAAGAGAAACACTTATTCGAAGCTGTTTTCAAAAGTTATGTTTAACCTGAAATATTGTCTCAAACTGATCTTCTCAGACTGAGAGAATGACGTTTTCCAAGATTCTGCTGGAGCTCTGAATAACAGTTTTAAAACATCAAATAAAGGGTTTATATAGCTATATATATCAATTTGCATCTGAAATAAACAAGAGAAACACTTATTCGAAGCTGTTTTCAAAAGTTATGTTTAACATGAAATACTGTCTCAAACTGATGTTCTCAGACTGAGAGAATGACGTTTTCCAAGATTCTGCTGGAGCTCTGAATAACAGTTTTCAAACATCAAATAAAGGGTTTATATAGCTATATATATCAATTTGCATCTGAAATAAACAAGAGAAACACTTATTCGAAGCTGTTTTCAAAAGTTATGTTTAACCTGAACTATTGTCTCAAACTGATGTTCTCAGACTGAGAGAATGACGTTTTCTAAGATTCTGCTGGAGCTCTGAATAGCAGTTTTCAAACATCAAATAAAGGGTTTATATAGCTATATATAACAATTTGCATCTGAAATAAACAAGAGAAACATTTATTCGAAGCTGTTTTCAAAAGTTATGTTTAACCTGAAATATTGTCTCAAACTGATCTTCTCAGACTGAGAGAATGACGTTTTCCAAGATTCTGCTGGAGCTCTGAATAACCGTTTTCAAACATCAAATAAAGGGTTGATATAGCTATATATATCAATTTGCATCTGAAATAAACAAGAGAAACACTTATTCGAATCTGTTTTCAAAAGTTATGTTTAACCTGAAATATTGTCTCAAACTGATGTTCTCAGACTGAGAGAATGACGTTTTCCAAGATTCTGCTGGAGCTCTGAATAGCAGTTTTTAAACATCAAATAAAGGGTTTATATAGCTATATATATCAATTTGCATCTGAAATAAACAAGAGAAACACTTATTCGAAGCTGTTTTCAAAAGTTATGTTTAACCTGAAATATTGTCTCAAACTGATGTTCTCAGACTGAGAGAATGACGTTTTCCAAGATTCTGCTGGAGCTCTGAATAGCAGTTTTCAAACATCAAATAAAGGGTTTATATAGCTATATATATCATTTTCCATCTGAAATAAACAAGAGAAACACTTATTCGAAGCTGTTTTCAAAAGTTATGGTTAACCTGAAATATTGTCTCAAACTGATGTTCTCAGACTGAGAGAATGACGTTTTCTAAGATTCTGCTGGAGCTCTGAATAGCAGTTTTCAAACATCAAATAAAGGGTTTATATAGCTATATATATCAATTTGCATCTGAAATAAACAAGAGAAACACTTATTCGAAGCTGTTTTCAAAGGATATGTTTAAGTGAGACCTTCTCTAAATGTGATGTATTCAGACTGAGATGTATTTGATGTCCAATCCCGCCACCTTGTGGTTCTTTTTTTTTATCAACATTTCTCTTTTTTTTTCCACAATGCAATTCCCCCAAGCACCCTACCTGGTGCACAAACCAAACACCACCATGTCTTCTCCTTTGAATTTGATTGACAGGTCCACCAGAACGGTCTTGTAGATACAGCATTGCGTTGTCTAGTCCGAGCGAGTCTCAGAATGTTTTCACAGTCTTGGAAGTAGTGAACGCGGGCTAAGATGCTGCTGGAGCTCTGAATAACAGTTTTCAAACATCAAATAAAGGGTTTATATAGCTATATATATCAATTTGCATCTGAAATAAACAAGAGAAAAACATATTCAAAGCTGTTTTCAAAAGTTATGTTTAACCTGAAATATTGTCTCAAACTGATGTTCTCAGACTGAGAGAATGACGTTTTCTAAGATTCTGCTGGAGCTCTGAATAACAGTTTTCAAACATCAAATAAAGGGTTTATATAGCTATATCTATCAAATTGCATTGAAATAAACAAGAGAAACACTTATTCGAAACTGTTTTCAAAAGTTATGTTTAACATGAAATATTGTCTCAAACTGATGTTCTAAGACTGAGAGAATGACGTTTTCTAAGATTCTGCTGGAGCTCTGAATAGCAGTTTTCAAACCTCAAATAAAGGGTTTATATATATATATCAATTTGCATCTGAAATAAACAAGCTGCTGGAGCTCTGAATAACACAATAAGACAAGTCCTTTTTAATTTATTGTTGATTGCATTTAAGTTTATGTTACATTTTAGTATTATTATTATTTTTGTTTTATTAAATTTTTATTTTAGTGCAAAAAAACATTTAACAACCAAGCATTTAGTCACACTTTATTTGTTTATTGGACAGGCTGGAAACGCACACACAGTGTTTTTAAAAGTAACAGAATCTCTACTACATTTGCATTTGCGTTTGTTTGTAAACGTATATACACAACGAGAGTTTGTCACATTAGGCTGCTACCGATGCGCGAGACACAGATTCGTTCAGTGAACGAGGATTCACATCCCGTTATTCGCGACACACAGATTCGTTCAATGAACGAGGATTCACATCCGGGGATTCGCGAGACACGGATTCCTTCAGTGAACGAGGATTCATGTTCAGCTGTGAACACACCTCAAGATCCTCTCTATTTGCTGAATTTCTCACGAATGTCTGTGTACTGCTCCTTGTCCGTGAACGCACCGGGCGTCCTTTTTTTTTTTTTTGCATTGTCCCTGAAGTGCATTGAATGTTAACCTCAGGTCTGAATCCTTTAAGTTAGTAACGGATTGTTTGGCTGCGTTCAGGAAGTAGGTGATATTGCAGTCTGGGCTCCATAAGCACTGAGTTAGTGATTTAGTGAACGAACGAACTGAAAGAATATTTTGAACGAATCCTTTTAATGAACTGATTCTAGTTATTCAGTACAGTCAAAAGAACTGCCGATCCCATCACTAATACAAACTGCATCACCCCAGGTAAGTCATATTTGTGTTTTCTTTGGTACTTTTCACTTAATGTACATCACTAGCTTGCGTAAGCTAGTGCTAGCCACCATAGCGCATATTACATCAAAATTTGCATTGCATGCTAAATATAAGTTATTTAAAGCCATTTATTAGGTTGTTTGCAGTTATGTTTATGTCATGCTTTTTCATTGATCTTACCAGAACTGTAATAACTTTTAGTAAAGTGTAGTTTATGTTGATGAAATAGAAAATGTTTTCATAACTGTGAATTATTTTGAATCCATCTTCATTCTGATGGAATAATCACAACCTCTTTTTTTAATTGATATGTATATTTTGTCAAAGGGTATGCCAACACAAGTGGTGCCCCATCTTGCCCATTCTGTGCCATCACAACGTCCACAACTACCATCGGTAAGTTGTTAGACATAATTTAGGACTCCAGTTCCACCTCTTTCCATTTTGTGAGTGACGTTGAAGATAAATATCCTCTACCTGATTACGACAAATATTGTCCAAATTGTTATCAATTAATTGTTTTTTGTTATTTTGTTATTTGTTTATTTGACAATAAAATAACTTAACTTGACTTGATATGGAAATGTCTGATTCAAGTGACTGAAAGTTCAGTGAGACAACGGAGAAGAGGTGAGTAAAGTTTAATATATGTAACATTAATGTCATAATGCTTTTAGGGTGTGACTAGATGTTGAGGATAATTCAACCATATGAAGACTATCAAGGCCACTATTTATAATAATATTAATTTAGGCCATATTGTGATAAGGTCATTCTACTAAAAACACCCACATAAGGGCCAATAGGGGGTAAAAAAAGGTTTTTTTGTAACCTTTATTCTGTATAAAAATATACTTTATTCTGTATATTTAATTCATTATTTAATTCCAGCATAAAGAGGTAAACAAGATGGGAAACACTATAAAACAGTGGATGAAGGAAACATGGAGAGCTTATCTCTGAACGCATGATCAGTGCATTTATTTATTTATTTGTATTGTATTACATTTCTCCGATCCTTGTTATTCTAGTCAGGCTCTGACTGATCACTGACTTCCATCAGTGATCTGATCCAGCCTAACACCCCAGCTCGTGCTCTGAGGTCTGTGGATCAGAATCTACTTGTGGTTCCTCGCACACGGTTCAGGACCAGAGGAGAGAAACCCTTCCAGGCAGTTGCTCCTAAGCTTTGGAACGATCTAAAACATTTTAATTTGTGCAGGCCTTTCCTTGATTTTCTGTAACTCCTGTGTTATCTTGATCTTTTATATATTTTATTGAGTTTTGTTTTTGATTGTTTAAGCACTTACCCTTACCCTTAACCTAACTCCTAAACTTTAATCCCTTTTGAATTTCTTTTACAGGTAGGGAGGGTTCATCAACGGGTTTGCACTGGCCCGTGCCCTCGACAGGGACCCTCCCTGTCACCCCCCTTCAACCCTAACGCCTAACCCTAATAAACAGGGACATCTATACACTGTACTAAATTGACAATAAATCCATATTTCTACAGTAAAAATACATAAAACTTTGTTCACTTATACTTCAAAACCTGCTGAACATGAAAATAAAGTCAGATCTTTGTCAACTATTAAGGTTTATTTTTTATAATAAAATACGTTGTGCACAAACAGCTTTCTAAGCAAAAATAACGTCGTAAGTCAGTAATTAAATTATTTAAACAACCGTAATTGAATTATTTTGCAAGAAAACAAAAAAATAAACAGGAAATTATAACAGATTAGCAGAAAATAAATATTTCCTATTTTGGCTGCTTTTCTTCCAACAGTCTCACACATGTTTGGAGACTCTGGTCTCATCACGCAAATGTCTCTTCAAATCTTACTTTAATGTCACCATATCAGAGTATTTTTGAGAATATATCAGTAATAGTGTCATAGAACCTTCCGCATATGACTTCTCTCCCACTACTGTAACACCTTCACAAAAACGCAAGTGTTTTAAGGTTGCGGCTAGATCGCGGCTCACTTGACCGCAGTGTGGGGGACCATGCCGCCTAGCCTGGATCTTTTTTTTTAATCACAATTTTTTAGCCACAATACAATCCCCTCAAGCCCCCTACCTTGTGCAGGAACCAAACACCACCATGTCTTCTCCTTTGAATTTGACTGACAGGTCCACCAGCACGGTTGTGTAGATGCAGCCATGAGCGAAGCCCCTCTCCCACGACGACTTCCTGACTATCTGTTCAAAAAAAGGGAAATTTAAATAAATAAATAAATAATGTGGGGAGTAAAAAAGTTTTGAATAAAACCAGAGGATGAACTGAATCAGGTTTTCTAACATGCTGCTGTAAACCTGCAGAACAGTTTCCAAACTTCAAATAAAGGGTTTATTTAGCTATAAACATCAATGATAATTTATAATAACAAACAAAAGAAAACACTTCTTGTACGTGATTCTGAAGCGGGCAGGATAAGCAAATCCGAACCAAACCCCGTCCACTCCCCAAAACCGACTCTTTACGTCATTGAACGCTGCGCGTGCTTTGGCAACACTTGTCGGGTAGTCAGGAAACACTGAGGTGCTGACTCCGTCCACACTGATGCGTTGTCTAGTCTGAGCGAGTCTCAGAATGTTTTCACAGTCTTGGAAGTAGTGAACGCGGGCTATGATCGTGTTTGACCGGCGTCCCTCTGTAGATCCAGGCGGGGAGAGACGGTGAGCTCTGTCCAGGAGCGGCGCGTCTTTCAGATCAAAGGCCCGCTGCAGAAGCGCGGACACAGACTCGGTGTTGCATTCAAGGGTCTCCGGTATTTCGACATAAGGATCTTATGTTGTTTGTCCGCGACCTCGCCTCCAAGTCCTCGCATTTATTCTGAAGTTGGTCCATGACCCCCGTGAGCCGCTTCACCTCCTTCTTGAGTGAAACAACATCATCTGTACACGTTGACAAACTTACTTTCACATTCTTCACCGTAGATTTCATGGCGGAGAGTTCAGAGGCGATCGTCAACCTGTATTCTTTGAGCTCCGCTCTAGCTGCAACAATATCCGCTCGAATCACCGCCATCTCACTTTCCAACATTGCGCAAACTTCTGTTTGAATAATTTCAGCTAAATCCTTGCGCACCGAAGATAGCAGTTCCATCATGTATTTTAGGTTTTCTTTTGATAAGGATCAAAATATATAGTGCTTGAATAACAGTGACATCAATACACTGTACTAAATTGACAATAAATCAATGTTTCTACAGTAAAAATACATAACTTATTTCACTTATACTTCAAAACCTGTTGAACATGAAATAAAGTCAGATCTTTGTCAACTATTGAGTTTTTTTTATAAGAATTAAAATATATTGTGCATGATTAACAGGGACATCAATACACTGTACTAAATTGACAATAAATCCATATTTCTACAGTAAAAATGCATGAAACTTTGTTCACTTATACTTCAAAACCTGCTGAACATGAAAATAAAGTCAGATCTTTGTCAACTAATAAGGTTTATTTTTTATAATAAAAAAGGGTTGTGCACAAACAGCTTTCTAAGCAAAAATAACGCCATAAGTCAGTAATTAAATTATTTAAACAACCGTAATTGAATTATTTTGTAAGAAAACAAAAAAATAAACAGGAAATTATAGCAGATTAGCAGAAAATAAATATTTCCTATTTCGGCTGCTTTTCTTCCAACAGTCTCACACATGTTTGGAGACTCTGGTCTCATCACGCAAATGTCTCTTCAAATCTTACTTTAATGTCACCATATCAGAGTATTTTTGAGAATATATCAGTAATAGTGTCGTAGATCCTTCCGCGTATGACTTCTCTCCCACTACTGTAACACCTTCACAAAAACGCAAGTGTTTTAAGGTTGCGGCTAGATCGCGGCTCACTTGACCGCAGTGTGGGGGACCATGCCGCCTAGCCTGGATCTTTTTTTTTAATCACAATTTTTTAGCCACAATACAATCCCCTCAAGCCCCCTACCTTGTGCAGGAACCAAACACCACCATGTCTTCTCCTTTGAATTTGACTGACAGGTCCACCAGCACGGTTGTGTAGATGCAGCCATGAGCGAAGCCCCTCTCCCACGACGACTTCCTGACTATCTGTTCAAAAAAAGGGAAATTTAAATAAATAAATAAATAATGTGGGGAGTAAAAAAGTTTTGAATAAAACCAGAGGATGAACTGAATCAGGTTTTCTAACATGCTGCTGTAAACCTGCAGAACAGTTTCCAAACTTCAAATAAAGGGTTTATTTAGCTATAAACATCAATAATAATTTATAATAACAAACAAAAGAAAACACTTCTTGTACGTGATTCTGAAGCGGGCAGGATAAGCAAATCCGAACCGAACCCCGTCCACTCCCCAAAACCGACTCTTTACGTCATTGAACGCTGCGCGTGCTTTGGCAACACTTGTCGGGTAGTCAGGAAACACTGAGGTGCTGACTCCGTCCACACTGATGCGTTGTCTAGTCTGAGCGAGTCTCAGAATGTTTTCACAGTCTTGGAAGTAGTGAACGCGGGCTATGATCGTGTTTGACCGGCGTCCCTCTGTAGATCCAGGCGGGGAGAGACGGTGAGCTCTGTCCAGGAGCGGCGCGTCTTTCAGATCAAAGGCCCGCTGCAGAAGCGCGGACACAGACTCGGTGTTGCATTCAAGGGTCTCCGGTATTTCGACATAAGGATCTTATGTTGTTTGTCCGCGACCTCGCCTCCAAGTCCTCGCATTTATTCTGAAGTTGGTCCATGACCCCCGTTAGCCGCTTCACCTCCTTCTTGAGTGAAACAACATCATCTGTCCACGTTGACAAACTTTCTTCCACATCCTTCACCGTAGATTTCATGGCGGAGAGTTCAGAGGCGATCGTCAACCTGTATTCTTTGAGCTCCGCTCTAGCTGCAACAATATCCGCTCGAATCACCGCCATCTCACTTTCCAACATTGCGCAAACTTCTGTTTGAATAATTTCAGCTAAATCCTTGCGCACCGAAGATAGCAGTTCCATCATGTATTTTAGGTTTTCTTTTGATAAGGATCAAAATATATAGTGCTTGAATAACAGTGACATCAATACACTGTACTAAATTGACAATAAATCAATGTTTCTACAGTAAAAATACATAACTTATTTCACTTATACTTCAAAACCTGTTGAACATGAAAATAAAGTCAGATCTTTGTCAACTATTGAGTTTTTTTTATAAGAATTAAAATATATTGTGCATGATTAACAGGGACATCAATACACTGTACTAAATTGACAATAAATCCATATTTCTACAGTAAAAATGCATGAAACTTTGTTCACTTATACTTCAAAACCTGCTGAACATGAAAATAAAGTCAGATCTTTGTCAACTAATAAGGTTTATTTTTTATAATAAAAAAGGGTTGTGCACAAACAGCTTTCTAAGCAAAAATAACGCCATAAGTCAGTAATTAAATTATTTAAACAACCGTAATTGAATTATTTTGTAAGAAAACAAAAAAATAAACAGGAAATTATAACAGATTAGCAGAAAATAAATATTTCCTATTTCGGCTGCTTTTCTTCCAACAGTCTCACACATGTTTGGAGACTCTGGTCTCATCACGCAAATGTCTCTTCAAATCTTACTTTAATGTCACCATATCAGAGTATTTTTGAGAATATATCAGTAATAGTGTCGTAGATCCTTCCGCGTATGACTTCTCTCCCACTACTGTAACACCTTCACAAAAACGCAAGTGTTTTAAGGTTGCGGCTAGATCGCGGCTCACTTGACCGCAGTGTGGGGGACCATGCCGCCTAGCCTGGATCTTTTTTTTTAATCACAATTTTTTAGCCACAATACAATCCCCTCAAGCCCCCTACCTTGTGCAGGAACCAAACACCACCATGTCTTCTCCTTTGAATTTGACTGACAGGTCCACCAGCACGGTTGTGTAGATGCAGCCATGAGCGAAGCCCCTCTCCCACGACGACTTCCTGACTATCTGTTCAAAAAAAGGGAAATTTAAATAAATAAATAAATAATGTGGGGAGTAAAAAAGTTTTGAATAAAACCAGAGGATGAACTGAATCAGGTTTTCTAACATGCTGCTGTAAACCTGCAGAACAGTTTCCAAACTTCAAATAAAGGGTTTATTTAGCTATAAACATCAATAATAATTTATAAAAACAAACATAAGAAAACACTTATTTGAAGTTGTTTTAAAAAGTTAGGTTTAAAGTGAAATCTTATCTGAAAATGATGTTTTCTTTACAATATTATTTTCAGTGAACTGTCCTTAGTAGCCATAGATGTTTTAGCATTTTAGCATAAGACATTTTAATGAGGTAGTGCCACCATTTGCGCTATATTAAATGTAATATTTAAATGTGTCAACATAATTTAATATTTAGGTAACACCTCACTATATGAACACAACTTTAAGAAATATAACTTACTTGAGGCTGTGTATTTCTTTCGTCGTTTTTTTTGCACCATTTTCTCTGAATCTTTCTGCTGAAGATGCGGCAAGACCCGCCCTTCTTCCCTCGGGTAGCTCCCTATGATTGGTGGAGAAGTCCAGCCAATGACAGCAGAAGGATTCAAGCCGCTGGTCTCTGAATGGCTACCCTCGTGGGCAGGGTGTGCGAGGAGTTGTGAGCAAGCTTCTATAGGGCAATGAATGTACAATTAATTACTTGTTTATTCGCTGATTTAGAAGCATTATTTTGCTATGTTTTCCGACATTTAGACAATATTTCTCACATTTATGAAATATAAAATCTAAATGTCAAATTTAAATGTAAATGTTAAATACATATCTAAATGTTAAATCTAAATCTTAAATCTAAATATAAATATAAATATAAATTTAAATCTATATTTAAATGTTAAATCTATATCTAAATGTTAAATCTAAATGTTAAATCTAAATCTAAAAACAAGTAAAATGTTTTACTTAGACAAGGCCTTTTTAATTTATTGTTGATTGCATTTAAGTTTATGTTACATTTTAGTATTATTATTATTTTTGTTTTATTTAATTTTTATTTTAGTGCAAAAAAACATTTAACAACCAAGCATTTAGTCACACTTTAATTGTTTATTGGACAGGCTGGAAACGCACACACAGTGTTTTTAAAAGTAACAGAATCTCTACTACATTTGCATTTGCGTTTGTTTGTAAACGTATATACACAACGAGAGTTTGTCACATTAGGCTGCTACCGATGCGCGAGACACAGATTCGTTCAGTGAACGAGGATTCACATCCCGTTATTCGCGACACACAGATTCGTTCAATGAACGAGGATTCACATCCGGGGATTCGCGAGACACGGATTCCTTCAGTGAACGAGGATTCATGTTCAGCTGTGAACACACCTCAAGATCCTCTCTATTTGCTGAATTTCTCACGAATGTCTGTGTACTGCTCCTTATCCGTGAACGCACCGGGCGTCCTTTTTTTTTTTTTTGCATTGTCCCTGAAGTGCATTGAATGTTAACCTCGGGTCTGAATCCTTTAAGTTAGTAACGGATTGTTTGGCTGCGTTCAGGAAGTAGGTGATATTGCAGTCTGGGCTCCATAAGCACTGAGTTAGTGATTTAGTGAACGAACGAACTGAAAGAATATTTTGAACGAATCCTTTTAATGAACTGATTCTAGTTATTCAGTACAGTCAAAAGAACTGCCGATCCCATCACTAATACAAACTGCATCACCCCAGGTAAGTCATATTTGTGTTTTCTTTGGTACTTTTCACTTAATGTAAAACACTAGCTTGCGTAAGCTAGTGCTAGCCACCATAGCGCATATTACATCAAAATTTGCATTGCATGCTAAATATAAGTTATTTAAAGCCATTTATTAGGTTGTTTGCAGTTATGTTTATGTCATGCTTTTTCATTGATCTTACCAGAACTGTAATAACTTTTAGTAAAGTGTAGTTTATGTTGATGAAATAGAAAATGTTTTCATAACTGTGAATTATTTTGAATCCATCTTCATTCTGATGGAATAATCACAACCTCTTTTTTTAATTGATATGTATATTTTGTCAAAGGGTATGTCAACACAAGTGGTGCCCCATCTTGCCCATTCTGTGCCATCACAACGTCCACAACTACCATCGGTAAGTTGTTAGACATAATTTAGGACTCCAGTTCCACCTCTTTCCATTTTGTGAGTGACGTTGAAGATAAATATCCTCTACCTGATTAAGACAAATATTGTCCAAATTGTTATCAATTAATTGTTTTTTGTTATTTTGTTATTTGTTTATTTGACAATAAAATAACTTAACTTGACTTGATATTGAAATGTCTGATTCAAGTGACTGAAAGTTCAGTGAGACAACGGAGAAGAGGTGAGTAAAGTTTAATATATGTAACATTAATGTCATAATGCTTTTAGGGTGTGACTAGATGTTGAGGATAATTCAACCATATGAAGACTATCAAGGCCACTATTTATAATAATATTAATTTAGGCCATATTGTGATAAGGTCATTCTACTAAAAACACCCACATAAGGGCCAATAGGGGGTAAAAAAAAGTTTTTTCTACACCAGGCCTGGCCAACCCGCGGCTCCCGAGCCGCATGCGGCTCTTTGCCTGGTTTCATGCGGCTCTAACGTTCTAGTGTTGTGTGGTTCTCGAACGATTTGTTGGAACGAACGATCTTTTGAGTGAACGTACTGAACTTCATTCCTTTCTCAGTTCAGTTGAACTCAGCTGCGACCGTGCCGGTGGGAGGGATTCTATAATAGACTTTGCTACAGAACATTTAGTTTTTATGTTGGCACTAAGTGCCAAAGTACAGTCAAAAGAACTGTCGATCCCATCACTCTAATGTTCATATCGAGGTTTGGGTTTGTGTTTTCTAAATGTGTGTGTTCGCTTCACTTGAGTTCAATACATGCGCGTTGGATGAAAATACCGCAAAGTTTCTCAGTAGGGAAAAGATCTTTTGAGTAAACAATTTGTGTCAAGTTCGCTTTCAAAATGGCAGGGAAAAAATTCACAGCCAAATGAAAAAATATATATATATATATATCAATTTGCATCTGAAATAAAAAAGAGAGACACTTATTCAAAGCTGTTTTCAAAAGTTATGTTTAACCTTAAATATTGTCTCAAACTGATGTTCTCAGACTGAGAGAATGACATTTTCTAAGATTCTGCTGGAGCTCTGAATAACAGTTTTCAAACATCAAATAAATGGTTTATATAGATATATATATCAATTTGCATCTGAAATAAACAAGAGAAACACTTATTCGAAGCTGTTTTCAAAAGTTATGTTTAACCTGAAATATTGTCTCAATTTGATGTTCTCAGACTGAGAGAATGACGTTTTCCAAGATTCTGCTGGAGCTCTGAATAACAGTTTTCAAACATCAAATAAAGGGTTTATAAAGCTATATATATCAATTTGCATCTGAAATAAACAAGAGAAACACTTATTTGAAGCTGTTTTCAAAAGTTTTGTTTAACCTGAAATATTGTCTCAAACTGATCTTCACAGGCTGAGAGAAAGATGTTTTCCAAGATTCTGCTGAAGCTCTGAATAGCAGTTTTCAAACATCAAATAAAGGGTTTATATAGCTATATATATCAATTTGCATCTGAAATAAACAAGAGAAACACTTATTCGAAGCTATTTTCAAAAATTATGTTTAACCTGAAATATTGTCTCAAACTGATGTTCTCAGACTGAGAGAATGACGTTTTCTAAGATTCTGCTAGAGCTCTGAATAGCAGTTTTCAAACATCAAATAAAGGGTTTATATAGCTATATATATCAATTTGCATCTGAAATAAACAAGAGAAACACTTATTCGAAGCTGTTTTCAAAAGTTATGTTTAACCTGAAATATTGTCTCAAACTGATGTTCTCAGACTGAGAGAATGACGTTTTCTAAGATTCTGCTGGAGCTCTGAATAGCAGTTTTCAAACATCAAATAAAGGGTTTATATAGCTATATATATCAATTTGCATCTGAAATAAACAAAAGAAAAACTTATTCAAAGCTGTTTTCAAAAGTTATGTTTAACCTGAAATATTGTCTCAAACTGATGTTCTCAGACCGAGAGAATGACGTTTTCTAAGATTCTGCTGGAGTTCTGAATAGCAGTTTTCAAACATCAAATAAAGGGTTTATATAGCTATATATATCAATTTTCATCCGAAATAAACAAGAGAAACACTTATTCGAATCTGTTTTCAAAAGTTATGTTTAACCTGAAATATTGTCTCAAACTGATGTTCTCAGACCGAGAGAATGACGTTTTCTAAGATTCTGCTGGAGCTCTGAATAGCAGTTTTCAAACATCAAATAAAGGGTTTATATAGCTATATATAACAATTTGCATCTGAAATAAACAAGAGAAACATTTATTCGAAGCTGTTTTCAAAAGTTATGTTTAACCTGAAATATTGTCTCAAACTGATCTTAACAGGCTGAGAGAATGACGTTTTCCAAGATTCTGCTGAAGCTCTGAATAGCAGTTTTCAAACATCAAATAAAGGGTTTATATAGCTATATATATCAATTTGCATCTGAAATAAACAAGAGAAACATTTATTCGAAGCTGTTTTCAAAAGTTATGTTTAACCTGAAATATTGTCTCAAACTGATCTTCTCAGACTGAGAGAATGACGTTTTCCAAGATTCTGCTGGAGCTCTGAATAACAGTTTTAAAACATCAAATAAAGGGTTTATATAGCTATATATATCAATTTGCATCTGAAATAAACAAGAGAAACACTTATTCGAAGCTGTTTTCAAAAGTTATGTTTAACATGAAATACTGTCTCAAACTGATGTTCTCAGACTGAGAGAATGACGTTTTCCAAGATTCTGCTGGAGCTCTGAATAACAGTTTTCAAACATCAAATAAAGGGTTTATATAGCTATATATATCAATTTGCATCTGAAATAAACAAGAGAAACACTTATTCGAAGCTGTTTTCAAAAGTTATGTTTAACCTGAACTATTGTCTCAAACTGATGTTCTCAGACTGAGAGAATGACGTTTTCTAAGATTCTGCTGGAGCTCTGAATAGCAGTTTTCAAACATCAAATAAAGGGTTTATATAGCTATATATAACAATTTGCATCTGAAATAAACAAGAGAAACATTTATTCGAAGCTGTTTTCAAAAGTTATGTTTAACCTGAAATATTGTCTCAAACTGATCTTCTCAGACTGAGAGAATGACGTTTTCCAAGATTCTGCTGGAGCTCTGAATAACCGTTTTCAAACATCAAATAAAGGGTTGATATAGCTATATATATCAATTTGCATCTGAAATAAACAAGAGAAACACTTATTCGAAGCTGTTTTCAAAAGTTATGTTTAACCTGAAATATTGTCTCAAACTGATGTTCTCAGACTGAGAGAATGACGTTTTCCAAGATTCTGCTGGAGCTCTGAATAGCAGTTTTTAAACATCAAATAAAGGGTTTATATAGCTATATATATCAATTTGCATCTGAAATAAACAAGAGAAACACTTATTCGAAGCTGTTTTCAAAAGTTATGTTTAACCTGAAATATTGTCTCAAACTGATGTTCTCAGACTGAGAGAATGACGTTTTCCAAGATTCTGCTGGAGCTCTGAATAGCAGTTTTCAAAATCAAATAAAGGGTTTATATAGCTATATATATAATTTTCCATCTGAAATAAACAAGAGAAACACTTATTCGAAGCTGTTTTCAAAAGTTATGGTTAACCTGAAATATTGTCTCAAACTGATGTTCTCAGACTGAGAGAATGACGTTTTCTAAGATTCTGCCGGAGCTCTGAATAGCAGTTTTCAAACATCAAATAAAGGGTTTATATAGCTATATATATCAATTTGCATCTGAAATAAACAAGAGAAACACTTATTCGAAGCTGTTTTCAAAGGATATGTTTAAGTGAGACCTTCTCTAAATGTGATGTATTCAGACTGAGATGTATTTGATGTCCAATCCCGCCACCTTGTGGTTCTTTTTTTTTATCAACATTTCTCTTTTTTTTTCCACAATGCAATTCCCCCAAGCACCCTACCTGGTGCACAAACCAAACACCACCATGTCTTCTCCTTTGAATTTGATTGACAGGTCCACCAGAACGGTCTTGTAGATACAGCATTGCGTTGTCTAGTCCGAGCGAGTCTCAGAATGTTTTCACAGTCTTGGAAGTAGTGAACGTGGGCTAAGATGCTGCTGGAGCTCTGAATAACAGTTTTCAAACATCAAATAAAGGGTTTATATAGCTATATATATCAATTTGCATCTGAAATAAACAAGAGAAAAACATATTCAAAGCTGTTTTCAAAAGTTATGTTTAACCTGAAATATTGTCTCAAACTGATGTTCTCAGACTGAGAGAATGACGTTTTCTAAGATTCTGCTGGAGCTCTGAATAACAGTTTTCAAACATCAAATAAAGGGTTTATATAGCTATATCTATAAAATTGCATTGAAATAAACAAGAGAAACACTTATTCGAAACTGTTTTCAAAAGTTATGTTTAACATGAAATATTGTCTCAAACTGATGTTCTAAGACTGAGAGAATGACGTTTTCTAAGATTCTGCTGGAGCTCTGAATAGCAGTTTTCAAACCTCAAATAAAGGGTTTATATAGCTATATATATCAATTTGCATCTGAAATAAACAAGCTGCTGGAGCTCTGAATAACACAATAAGACAAGTCCTTTTTAATTTATTGTTGATTGCATTTAAGTTTATGTTACATTTTAGTATTATTATTATTTTTGTTTTATTAAATTTTTATTTTAGTGCAAAAAAACATTTAACAACCAAGCATTTAGTCACACTTTATTTGTTTATTGGACAGGCTGGAAACGCACACACAGTGTTTTTAAAAGTAACAGAATCTCTACTACATTTGCATTTGCGTTTGTTTGTAAACGTATATACACAACGAGAGTTTGTCACATTAGGCTGCTACCGATGCGCGAGACACAGATTCGTTCAGTGAACGAGGATTCACATCCCGTTATTCGCGACACACAGATTCGTTCAATGAACGAGGATTCACATCCGGGGATTCGCGAGACACGGATTCCTTCAGTGAACGAGGATTCATGTTCAGCTGTGAACACACCTCAAGATCCTCTCTATTTGCTGAATTTCTCACGAATGTCTGTGTACTGCTCCTTGTCCGTGAACGCACCGGGCGTCCTTTTTTTTTTTTTTGCATTGTCCCTGAAGTGCATTGAATGTTAACCTCAGGTCTGAATCCTTTAAGTTAGTAACGGATTGTTTGGCTGCGTTCAGGAAGTAGGTGATATTGCAGTCTGGGCTCCATAAGCACTGAGTTAGTGATTTAGTGAACGAACGAACTGAACGAATCCTTTTAATGAACTGATTCTAGTTATTCAGTACAGTCAAAAGAACTGCCGATCCCATCACTAATACAAACTGCATCACCCCAGGTAAGTCATATTTGTGTTTTCTTTGGTACTTTTCACTTAATGTACATCACTAGCTTGCGTAAGCTAGTGCTAGCCACCATAGCGCATATTACATCAAAATTTGCATTGCATGCTAAATATAAGTTATTTAAAGCCATTTATTAGGTTGTTTGCAGTTATGTTTATGTCATGCTTTTTCATTGATCTTACCAGAACTGTAATAACTTTTAGTAAAGTGTAGTTTATGTTGATGAAATAGAAAATGTTTTCATAACTGTGAATTATTTTGAATCCATCTTCATTCTGATGGAATAATCACAACCTCTTTTTTTAATTGATATGTATATTTTGTCAAAGGGTATGCCAACACAAGTGGTGCCCCATCTTGCCCATTCTGTGCCATCACAACGTCCACAACTACCATCGGTAAGTTGTTAGACATAATTTAGGACTCCAGTTCCACCTCTTTCCATTTTGTGAGTGACGTTGAAGATAAATATCCTCTACCTGATTACGACAAATATTGTCCAAATTGTTATCAATTAATTGTTTTTTGTTATTTTGTTATTTGTTTATTTGACAATAAAATAACTTAACTTGACTTGATATGGAAATGTCTGATTCAAGTGACTGAAAGTTCAGTGAGACAACGGAGAAGAGGTGAGTAAAGTTTAATATATGTAACATTAATGTCATAATGCTTTTAGGGTGTGACTAGATGTTGAGGATAATTCAACCATATGAAGACTATCAAGGCCACTATTTATAATAATATTAATTTAGGCCATATTGTGATAAGGTCATTCTACTAAAAACACCCACATAAGGGCCAATAGGGGGTAAAAAAAGGTTTTTTTGTAACCTTTATTCTGTATAAAAATATACTTTATTCTGTATATTTAATTCATTATTTAATTCCAGCATAAAGAGGTAAACAAGATGGGAAACACTATAAAACAGTGGATGAAGGAAACATGGAGAGCTTATCTCTGAACGCATGATCAGTGCATTTATTTATTTATTTGTATTGTATTACATTTCTCCGATCCTTGTTATTCTAGTCAGGCTCTGACTGATCACTGACTTCCATCAGTGATCTGATCCAGCCTAACACCCCAGCTCGTGCTCTGAGGTCTGTGGATCAGAATCTACTTGTGGTTCCTCGCACACGGTTCAGGACCAGAGGAGAGAAACCCTTCCAGGCAGTTGCTCCTAAGCTTTGGAACGATCTAAAACATTTTAATTTGTGCAGGCCTTTCCTTGATTTTCTGTAACTCCTGTGTTATCTTGATCTTTTATATATTTTATTGAGTTTTGTTTTTGATTGTTTAAGCACTTACCCTTACCCTTAACCTAACTCCTAAACTTTAATCCCTTTTGAATTTCTTTTACAGGTAGGGAGGGTTCATCAACGGGTTTGCACTGGCCCGTGCCCTCGACAGGGACCCTCCCTGTCACCCCCCTTCAACCCTAACGCCTAACCCTAATAAACAGGGACATCTATACACTGTACTAAATTGACAATAAATCCATATTTCTACAGTAAAAATACATAAAACTTTGTTCACTTATACTTCAAAACCTGCTGAACATGAAAATAAAGTCAGATCTTTGTCAACTATTAAGGTTTATTTTTTATAATAAAATACGTTGTGCACAAACAGCTTTCTAAGCAAAAATAACGTCGTAAGTCAGTAATTAAATTATTTAAACAACCGTAATTGAATTATTTTGCAAGAAAACAAAAAAATAAACAGGAAATTATAACAGATTAGCAGAAAATAAATATTTCCTATTTTGGCTGCTTTTCTTCCAACAGTCTCACACATGTTTGGAGACTCTGGTCTCATCACGCAAATGTCTCTTCAAATCTTACTTTAATGTCACCATATCAGAGTATTTTTGAGAATATATCAGTAATAGTGTCATAGAACCTTCCGCATATGACTTCTCTCCCACTACTGTAACACCTTCACAAAAACGCAAGTGTTTTAAGGTTGCGGCTAGATCGCGGCTCACTTGACCGCAGTGTGGGGGACCATGCCGCCTAGCCTGGATCTTTTTTTTTAATCACAATTTTTTAGCCACAATACAATCCCCTCAAGCCCCCTACCTTGTGCAGGAACCAAACACCACCATGTCTTCTCCTTTGAATTTGACTGACAGGTCCACCAGCACGGTTGTGTAGATGCAGCCATGAGCGAAGCCCCTCTCCCACGACGACTTCCTGACTATCTGTTCAAAAAAAGGGAAATTTAAATAAATAAATAAATAATGTGGGGAGTAAAAAAGTTTTGAATAAAACCAGAGGATGAACTGAATCAGGTTTTCTAACATGCTGCTGTAAACCTGCAGAACAGTTTCCAAACTTCAAATAAAGGGTTTATTTAGCTATAAACATCAATGATAATTTATAATAACAAACAAAAGAAAACACTTCTTGTACGTGATTCTGAAGCGGGCAGGATAAGCAAATCCGAACCAAACCCCGTCTACTCCCCAAAACCGACTCTTTACGTCATTGAACGCTGCGCGTGCTTTGGCAACACTTGTCGGGTAGTCAGGAAACACTGAGGTGCTGACTCCGTCCACACTGATGCGTTGTCTAGTCTGAGCGAGTCTCAGAATGTTTTCACAGTCTTGGAAATAGTGAACGCGGGCTATGATCGTGTTTGACCGGCGTCCCTCTGTAGATCCAGGCGGGGAGAGACGGTGAGCTCTGTCCAGGAGCGGCGCGTCTTTCAGATCAAAGGCCCGCTGCAGAAGCGCGGACACAGACTCGGTGTTGCATTCAAGGGTCTCCGGTATTTCGACATAAGGATCTTATGTTGTTTGTCCGCGACCTCGCCTCCAAGTCCTCGCATTTATTCTGAAGTTGGTCCATGACCCCCGTGAGCCGCTTCACCTCCTTCTTGAGTGAAACAACATCATCTGTACACGTTGACAAACTTACTTTCACATTCTTCACCGTAGATTTCATGGCGGAGAGTTCAGAGGCGATCGTCAACCTGTATTCTTTGAGCTCCGCTCTAGCTGCAACAATATCCGCTCGAATCACCGCCATCTCACTTTCCAACATTGCGCAAACTTCTGTTTGAATAATTTCAGCTAAATCCTTGCGCACCGAAGATAGCAGTTCCATCATGTATTTTAGGTTTTCTTTTGATAAGGATCAAAATATATAGTGCTTGAATAACAGTGACATCAATACACTGTACTAAATTGACAATAAATCAATGTTTCTACAGTAAAAATACATAACTTATTTCACTTATACTTCAAAACCTGTTGAACATGAAATAAAGTCAGATCTTTGTCAACTATTGAGTTTTTTTTATAAGAATTAAAATACATTGTGCATGATTAACAGGGACATCAATACACTGTACTAAATTGACAATAAATCCATATTTCTACAGTAAAAATGCATGAAACTTTGTTCACTTATACTTCAAAACCTGCTGAACATGAAAATAAAGTCAGATCTTTGTCAACTAATAAGGTTTATTTTTTATAATAAAAAAGGGTTGTGCACAAACAGCTTTCTAAGCAAAAATAACGCCATAAGTCAGTAATTAAATTATTTAAACAACCGTAATTGAATTATTTTGTAAGAAAACAAAAAAATAAACAGGAAATTATAGCAGATTAGCAGAAAATAAATATTTCCTATTTCGGCTGCTTTTCTTCCAACAGTCTCACACATGTTTGGAGACTCTGGTCTCATCACGCAAATGTCTCTTCAAATCTTACTTTAATGTCACCATATCAGAGTATTTTTGAGAATATATCAGTAATAGTGTCGTAGATCCTTCCGCGTATGACTTCTCTCCCACTACTGTAACACCTTCACAAAAACGCAAGTGTTTTAAGGTTGCGGCTAGATCGCGGCTCACTTGACCGCAGTGTGGGGGACCATGCCGCCTAGCCTGGATCTTTTTTTTTAATCACAATTTTTTAGCCACAATACAATCCCCTCAAGCCCCCTACCTTGTGCAGGAACCAAACACCACCATGTCTTCTCCTTTGAATTTGACTGACAGGTCCACCAGCACGGTTGTGTAGATGCAGCCATGAGCGAAGCCCCTCTCCCACGACGACTTCCTGACTATCTGTTCAAAAAAAGGGAAATTTAAATAAATAAATAAATAATGTGGGGAGTAAAAAAGTTTTGAATAAAACCAGAGGATGAACTGAATCAGGTTTTCTAACATGCTGCTGTAAACCTGCAGAACAGTTTCCAAACTTCAAATAAAGGGTTTATTTAGCTATAAACATCAATAATAATTTATAATAACAAACAAAAGAAAACACTTCTTGTACGTGATTCTGAAGCGGGCAGGATAAGCAAATCCGAACCGAACCCCGTCCACTCCCCAAAACCGACTCTTTACGTCATTGAACGCTGCGCGTGCTTTGGCAACACTTGTCGGGTAGTCAGGAAACACTGAGGTGCTGACTCCGTCCACACTGATGCGTTGTCTAGTCTGAGCGAGTCTCAGAATGTTTTCACAGTCTTGGAAGTAGTGAACGCGGGCTATGATCGTGTTTGACCGGCGTCCCTCTGTAGATCCAGGCGGGGAGAGACGGTGAGCTCTGTCCAGGAGCGGCGCGTCTTTCAGATCAAAGGCCCGCTGCAGAAGCGCGGACACAGACTCGGTGTTGCATTCAAGGGTCTCCGGTATTTCGACATAAGGATCTTATGTTGTTTGTCCGCGACCTCGCCTCCAAGTCCTCGCATTTATTCTGAAGTTGGTCCATGACCCCCGTGAGCCGCTTCACCTCCTTCTTGAGTGAAACAACATCATCTGTACACGTTGACAAACTTACTTTCACATTCTTCACCGTAGATTTCATGGCGGAGAGTTCAGAGGCGATCGTCAACCTGTATTCTTTGAGCTCCGCTCTAGCTGCAACAATATCCGCTCGAATCACCGCCATCTCACTTTCCAACATTGCGCAAACTTCTGTTTGAATAATTTCAGCTAAATCCTTGCGCACCGAAGATAGCAGTTCCATCATGTATTTTAGGTTTTCTTTTGATAAGGATCAAAATATATAGTGCTTGAATAACAGTGACATCAATACACTGTACTAAATTGACAATAAATCAATGTTTCTACAGTAAAAATACATAACTTATTTCACTTATACTTCAAAACCTGTTGAACATGAAATAAAGTCAGATCTTTGTCAACTATTGAGTTTTTTTTATAAGAATTAAAATATATTGTGCATGATTAACAGGGACATCAATACACTGTACTAAATTGACAATAAATCCATATTTCTACAGTAAAAATGCATGAAACTTTGTTCACTTATACTTCAAAACCTGCTGAACATGAAAATAAAGTCAGATCTTTGTCAACTAATAAGGTTTATTTTTTATAATAAAAAAGGGTTGTGCACAAACAGCTTTCTAAGCAAAAATAACGCCATAAGTCAGTAATTAAATTATTTAAACAACCGTAATTGAATTATTTTGTAAGAAAACAAAAAAATAAACAGGAAATTATAGCAGATTAGCAGAAAATAAATATTTCCTATTTCGGCTGCTTTTCTTCCAACAGTCTCACACATGTTTGGAGACTCTGGTCTCATCACGCAAATGTCTCTTCAAATCTTACTTTAATGTCACCATATCAGAGTATTTTTGAGAATATATCAGTAATAGTGTCGTAGATCCTTCCGCGTATGACTTCTCTCCCACTACTGTAACACCTTCACAAAAACGCAAGTGTTTTAAGGTTGCGGCTAGATCGCGGCTCACTTGACCGCAGTGTGGGGGACCATGCCGCCTAGCCTGGATCTTTTTTTTTAATCACAATTTTTTAGCCACAATACAATCCCCTCAAGCCCCCTACCTTGTGCAGGAACCAAACACCACCATGTCTTCTCCTTTGAATTTGACTGACAGGTCCACCAGCACGGTTGTGTAGATGCAGCCATGAGCGAAGCCCCTCTCCCACGACGACTTCCTGACTATCTGTTCAAAAAAAGGGAAATTTAAATAAATAAATAAATAATGTGGGGAGTAAAAAAGTTTTGAATAAAACCAGAGGATGAACTGAATCAGGTTTTCTAACATGCTGCTGTAAACCTGCAGAACAGTTTCCAAACTTCAAATAAAGGGTTTATTTAGCTATAAACATCAATAATAATTTATAATAACAAACAAAAGAAAACACTTCTTGTACGTGATTCTGAAGCGGGCAGGATAAGCAAATCCGAACCGAACCCCGTCCACTCCCCAAAACCGACTCTTTACGTCATTGAACGCTGCGCGTGCTTTGGCAACACTTGTCGGGTAGTCAGGAAACACTGAGGTGCTGACTCCGTCCACACTGATGCGTTGTCTAGTCTGAGCGAGTCTCAGAATGTTTTCACAGTCTTGGAAGTAGTGAACGCGGGCTATGATCGTGTTTGACCGGCGTCCCTCTGTAGATCCAGGCGGGGAGAGACGGTGAGCTCTGTCCAGGAGCGGCGCGTCTTTCAGATCAAAGGCCCGCTGCAGAAGCGCGGACACAGACTCGGTGTTGCATTCAAGGGTTTCCGGTATTTCGACATAAGGATCTTATGTTGTTTGTCCGCGACCTCGCCTCCAAGTCCTCGCATTTATTCTGAAGTTGGTCCATGACCCCCGTGAGCCGCTTCACCTCCTTCTTGAGTGAAACAACATCATCTGTACACGTTGACAAACTTACTTTCACATTCTTCACCGTAGATTTCATGGCGGAGAGTTCAGAGGCGATCGTCAACCTGTATTCTTTGAGCTCCGCTCTAGCTGCAACAATATCCGCTCGAATCACCGCCATCTCACTTTCCAACATTGCGCAAACTTCTGTTTGAATAATTTCAGCTAAATCCTTGCGCACCGAAGATAGCAGTTCCATCATGTATTTTAGGTTTTCTTTTGATAAGGATCAAAATATATAGTGCTTGAATAACAGTGACATCAATACACTGTACTAAATTGACAATAAATCAATGTTTCTACAGTAAAAATACATAACTTATTTCACTTATACTTCAAAACCTGTTGAACATGAAATAAAGTCAGATCTTTGTCAACTATTGAGTTTTTTTTATAAGAATTAAAATACATTGTGCATGATTAACAGGGACATCAATACACTGTACTAAATTGACAATAAATCCATATTTCTACAGTAAAAATGCATGAAACTTTGTTCACTTATACTTCAAAACCTGCTGAACATGAAAATAAAGTCAGATCTTTGTCAACTAATAAGGTTTATTTTTTATAATAAAAAAGGGTTGTGCACAAACATTTTTCTAAGCAAAAATAACGCCATAAGTCAGTAATTAAATTATTTAAACAACCGTAATTGAATTATTTTGTAAGAAAACAAAAAAATAAACAGGAAATTATAGCAGATTAGCAGAAAATAAATATTTCCTATTTCGGCTGCTTTTCTTCCAACAGTCTCACACATGTTTGGAGACTCTGGTCTCATCACGCAAATGTCTCTTCAAATCTTACTTTAATGTCACCATATCAGAGTATTTTTGAGAATATATCAGTAATAGTGTCGTAGATCCTTCCGCGTATGACTTCTCTCCCACTACTGTAACACCTTCACAAAAACGCAAGTGTTTTAAGGTTGCGGCTAGATCGCGGCTCACTTGACCGCAGTGTGGGGGACCATGCCGCCTAGCCTGGATCTTTTTTTTTAATCACAATTTTTTAGCCACAATACAATCCCCTCAAGCCCCCTACCTTGTGCAGGAACCAAACACCACCATGTCTTCTCCTTTGAATTTGACTGACAGGTCCACCAGCACGGTTGTGTAGATGCAGCCATGAGCGAAGCCCCTCTCCCACGACGACTTCCTGACTATCTGTTCAAAAAAAGGGAAATTTAAATAAATAAATAAATAATGTGGGGAGTAAAAAAGTTTTGAATAAAACCAGAGGATGAACTGAATCAGGTTTTCTAACATGCTGCTGTAAACCTGCAGAACAGTTTCCAAACTTCAAATAAAGGGTTTATTTAGCTATAAACATCAATAATAATTTATAATAACAAACAAAAGAAAACACTTCTTGTACATGATTCTGAAGCGGGCAGGATAAGCAAATCCGAACCGAACCCCGTCCACTCCCCAAAACCGACTCTTGACGTCATTGAACGCTGCGCGTGCTTTGGCAACACTTGTCGGGTAGTCAGGAAACACTGAGGTTCTGACTCCGTCCACACCGATGCGTTGTCTAGTCCGAGCGAGTCTCAGAATGTTTTCACAGTCTTGGAAGTAGTGAACGCAGGCTATGATCGTGTTTGACCGGCGTCCCTCTGTAGATCCAGGCGGGGAGAGACGGTGAGCTCTGTCCAGGAGCGGCGCGTCTTTCAGATCAAAGGCCCGCTGCAGAAGCGCGGACACAGACTCGGTGTTGCATTCAAGGGTCTCCGGTATTTCGACATAAGGATCTTATGTTGTTTGTCCGCGACCTCGCCTCCAAGTCCTCGCATTTATTCTGAAGTTGGTCCATGACCCCCGTTAGCCGCTTCACCTCCTTCTTGAGTGAAACAACATCATCTGTCCACGTTGACAAACTTTCTTCCACATCCTTCACCGTAGATTTCATGGCGGAGAGTTCAGAGGCGATCGTCAACCTGTATTCTTTGAGCTCCGCTCTAGCTGCAACAATATCCGCTCGAATCACCGCCATCTCACTTTCCAACATTGCGCAAACTTCTGTTTGAATAATTTCAGCTAAATCCTTGCGCACCGAAGATAGCAGTTCCATCATGTATTTTAGGTTTTCTTTTGATAAGGATTAAAATATATAGTGCTTCAATAACAGTGACATCAATACACTGTACTAAATTGACAATAAATCAATGTTTCTACAGTAAAAATACATAACTTATTTCACTTATACTTCAAAACCTGTTGAACATGAAAATAAAGTCAGATCTTTGTCAACTATTGAGTTTTTTTTATAAGAATTAAAATATATTGTGCATGATTAACAGGGACATCAATACACTGTACTAAATTGACAATAAATCCATATTTCTACAGTAAAAATACATGAAACGTTGTTCACTTATACTTCAAAACCTGCTGAACATGAAAATAAAGTCAGATCTTTGTCAACTAATAAGGTTTATTTTTTATAATAAAAAAGGTTGTGCACAAACAGCTTTCTAAGCAAAAATAACGCCATAAGTCAGTAATTAAATTATTTAAACAACCATAATTGAATTATTTTGTAAGAAAACAAAAAAATAAACAGGAAATTATAACAGATTAGCAGAAAATAAATATTTCCTATTTCGGCTGCTTTTCTTCCAAAAGTCTCACACATGTTTGGAGACTCTGGTCTCATCACGCAAATGTCTCTTCAAATCTTACCTTAATGTCACCATATCAGAGTATTTTTGAGAATATATCAGTAATAGTGTCGTAGATCCTTCCGCGTATGACTTCTCTCCCACTACTGTAACACCTTCACAAAAACGCAAGTGTTTTAAGGTTGCGGCTAGATCGCAGCTCACTTGACCGCAGTGTGTGGGACCATGCCGCCTAGCCTGGATCTTTTTTTTTTATCACAATTTTTTAGCCACAATACAAGCCCCTCAAGCCCCCTACCTTGTGCAGGAACCAAACACCACCATGTCTTCTCCTTTGAATTTGACTGACAGGTCCACCAGCACGGTTGTGTAGATGCAGCCATGAGCGAAGCCCCTCTCCCACGACAACTTCCTGACTATCTGTTCAAAGAAAGGGAAATTTAAATAAATAAATAAATAATGTGGGGAGTAAAAAAGTTTTGAATAAAACCAGAGGATGAACTGAATCAGGTTTTCTAACATGCTGCTGTAAACCTGCAGAACAGTTTCCAAACTTCAAATAAAGGGTTTATTTAGCTATAAACATCAATAATAATTTATAAAAACAAACATAAGAAAACACTTATTTGAAGTTGTTTTAAAAAGTTAGGTTTAAAGTGAAATCTTATCTGAAAATGATGTTTTCTTTACAATATTATTTTCAGTGAACTGTCCTTAGTAGCCATAGATGTTTTAGCATTTTAGCATAAGACATTTTAATGAGGTAGTGCCACCATTTGCGCTATATTAAATGTAATATTTAAATGTGTCAACATAATTTAATATTTAGGTAACACCTCACTATATGAACACAACTTTAAGAAATATAACTTACTTGAGGCTGTGTATTTCTTTCGTCGTTTTTTTTGCACCATTTTCTCTGAATCTTTCTGCTGAAGATGCGGCAAGACCCGCCCTTCTTCCCTCGGGTAGCTCCCTATGATTGGTGGAGAAGTCCAGCCAATGACAGCAGAAGGATTCAAGCCGCTGGTCTCTGAATGGCTACCCTCGTGGGCAGGGTGTGCGAGGAGTTGTGAGCAAGCTTCTATAGGGCAATGAATGTACAATTAATTACTTGTTTATTCGCTGATTTAGAAGCATTATTTTGCTATGTTTTCCGACATTTAGACAATATTTCTCACATTTATGAAATATAAAATCTAAATGTCAAATTTAAATGTAAATGTTAAATACATATCTAAATGTTAAATCTAAATCTTAAATCTAAATATAAATATAAATATAAATTTAAATCTATATTTAAATGTTAAATCTATATCTAAATGTTAAATCTAAATGTTAAATCTAAATCTAAAAACAAGTAAAATGTTTTACTTAGACAAGACCTTTTTAATTTATTGTTGATTGCATTTAAGTTTATGTTACATTTTAGTATTATTATTATTTTTGTTTTATTTAATTTTTATTTTAGTGCAAAAAAACATTTAACAACCAAGCATTTAGTCACACTTTAATTGTTTATTGGACAGGCTGGAAACGCACACACAGTGTTTTTAAAAGTAACAGAATCTCTACTACATTTGCATTTGCGTTTGTTTGTAAACGTATATACACAACGAGAGTTTGTCACATTAGGCTGCTACCGATGCGTGAGACACAGATTCGTTCAGTGAACGAGGATTCACATCCCGTTATTCGCGACACACAGATTCGTTCAATGAACGAGGATTCACATCCGGGGATTCGCGAGACACGGATTCCTTCAGTGAACGAGGATTCATGTTCAGCTGTGAACACACCTCAAGATCCTCTCTATTTGCTGAATTTCTCACGAATGTCTGTGTACTGCTCCTTATCCGTGAACGCACCGGGCGTCCTTTTTTTTTTTTTTGCATTGTCCCTGAAGTGCATTGAATGTTAACCTCGGGTCTGAATCCTTTAAGTTAGTAACGAATTGTTTGGCTGCGTTCAGGAAGTAGGTGATATTGCAGTCTGGGCTCCATAAGCACTGAGTTAGTGATTTAGTGAACGAACGAACTGAAAGAATATTTTGAACGAATCCTTTTAATGAACTGATTCTAGTTATTCAGTACAGTCAAAAGAACTGCCGATCCCATCACTAATACAAACTGCATCACCCCAGGTAAGTCATATTTGTGTTTTCTTTGGTACTTTTCACTTAATGTAAAACACTAGCTTGCGTAAGCTAGTGCTAGCCACCATAGCGCATATTACATCAAAATTTGCATTGCATGCTAAATATAAGTTATTTAAAGCCATTTATTAGGTTGTTTGCAGTTATGTTTATGTCATGCTTTTTCATTGATCTTACCAGAACTGTAATAACTTTTAGTAAAGTGTAGTTTATGTTGATGAAATAGAAAATGTTTTCATAACTGTGAATTATTTTGAATCCATCTTCATTCTGATGGAATAATCACAACCTCTTTTTTTAATTGATATGTATATTTTGTCAAAGGGTATGTCAACACAAGTGGTGCCCCATCTTGCCCATTCTGTGCCATCACAACGTCCACAACTACCATCGGTAAGTTGTTAGACATAATTTAGGACTCCAGTTCCACCTCTTTCCATTTTGTGAGTGACGTTGAAGATAAATATCCTCTACCTGATTAAGACAAATATTGTCCAAATTGTTATCAATTAATTGTTTTTTGTTATTTTGTTATTTGTTTATTTGACAATAAAATAACTTAACTTGACTTGATATTGAAATGTCTGATTCAAGTGACTGAAAGTTCAGTGAGACAACGGAGAAGAGGTGAGTAAAGTTTAATATATGTAACATTAATGTCATAATGCTTTTAGGGTGTGACTAGATGTTGAGGATAATTCAACCATATGAAGACTATCAAGGCCACTATTTATAATAATATTAATTTAGGCCATATTGTGATAAGGTCATTCTACTAAAAACACCCACATAAGGGCCAATAGGGGGTAAAAAAAAGTTTTTTCTACACCAGGCCTGGCCAACCCGCGGCTCCCGAGCCGCATGCGGCTCTTTGCCTGGTTTCATGCGGCTCTAACGTTCTAGTGTTGTGTGGTTCTCGAACGATTTGTTGGAACGAACGATCTTTTGAGTGAACGTACTGAACTTCATTCCTTTCTCAGTTCAGTTGAACTCAGCTGCGACCGTGCCGGTGGGAGGGATTCTATAATAGACTTTGCTACAGAACATTTAGTTTTTATGTTGGCACTTAGTGCCAAAGTACAGTCAAAAGAACTGTCGATCCCATCACTCTAATGTTCATATCGAGGTTTGGGTTTGTGTTTTCTAAATGTGTGTGTTCGCTTCACTTGAGTTCAATACATGCGCGTTGGATGAAAATACCGCAAAGTTTCTCAGTAGGGAAAAGATCTTTTGAGTAAACAATTTGTGTCAAGTTCGCTTTCAAAATGGCAGGGAAAAAATTCACAGCCAAATGAAAATATATATATATATATATATCAATTTGCATCTGAAATAAAAAAGAGAAACACTTATTCAAAGCTGTTTTCAAAAGTTATGTTTAACCTTAAATATTGTCTCAAACTGATGTTCTCAGACTGAGAGAATGACATTTTCTAAGATTCTGCTGGAGCTCTGAATAACAGTTTTCAAACATCAAATAAATGGTTTATATAGATATATATATCAATTTGCATCTGAAATAAACAAGAGAAACACTTATTCGAAGCTGTTTTCAAAAGTTATGTTTAACCTGAAATATTGTCTCAATTTGATGTTCTCAGACTGAGAGAATGACGTTTTCCAAGATTCTGCTGGAGCTCTGAATAACAGTTTTCAAACATCAAATAAAGGGTTTATAAAGCTATATATATCAATTTGCATCTGAAATAAACAAGAGAAACACTTATTTGAAGCTGTTTTCAAAAGTTATGTTTAACCTGAAATATTGTCTCAAACTGATCTTCACAGGCTGAGAGAAAGATGTTTTCCAAGATTCTGCTGAAGCTCTGAATAGCAGTTTTCAAACATCAAATAAAGGGTTTATATAGCTATATATATCAATTTGCATCTGAAATAAACAAGAGAAACACTTATTCGAAGCTATTTTCAAAAATTATGTTTAACCTGAAATATTGTCTCAAACTGATGTTCTCAGACTGAGAGAATGACGTTTTCTAAGATTCTGCTGGAGCTCTGAATAGCAGTTTTCAAACATCAAATAAAGGGTTTATATAGCTATATATATCAATTTGCATCTGAAATAAACAAGAGAAACACTTATTCGAAGCTGTTTTCAAAAGTTATGTTTAACCTGAAATATTGTCTCAAACTGATGTTCTCAGACTGAGAGAATGACGTTTTCTAAGATTCTGCTGGAGCTCTGAATAGCAGTTTTCAAACATCAAATAAAGGGTTTATATAGCTATATATATCAATTTGCATCTGAAATAAACAAAAGAAAAACTTATTCAAAGCTGTTTTCAAAAGTTATGTTTAACCTGAAATATTGTCTCAAACTGATGTTCTCAGACCGAGAGAATGACGTTTTCTAAGATTCTGCTGGAGTTCTGAATAGCAGTTTTCAAACATCAAATAAAGGGTTTATATAGCTATATATATCAATTTGCATCCGAAATAAACAAGAGAAACACTTATTCGAATCTGTTTTCAAAAGTTATGTTTAACCTGAAATATTGTCTCAAACTGATGTTCTCAGACCGAGAGAATGACGTTTTCTAAGATTCTGCTGGAGCTCTGAATAGCAGTTTTCAAACATCAAATAAAGGGTTTATATAGCTATATATAACAATTTGCATCTGAAATAAACAAGAGAAACATTTATTCGAAGCTGTTTTCAAAAGTTATGTTTAACCTGAAATATTGTCTCAAACTGATCTTAACAGGCTGAGAGAATGACGTTTTCCAAGATTCTGCTGAAGCTCTGAATAGCAGTTTTCAAACATCAAATAAAGGGTTTATATAGCTATATATATCAATTTGCATCTGAAATAAACAAGAGAAACACTTATTCGAAGCTGTTTTCAAAAGTTATGTTTAACCTGAAATATTGTCTCAAACTGATCTTCTCAGACTGAGAGAATGACGTTTTCCAAGATTCTGCTGGAGCTCTGAATAACAGTTTTAAAACATCAAATAAAGGGTTTATATAGCTATATATATCAATTTGCATCTGAAATAAACAAGAGAAACACTTATTCGAAGCTGTTTTCAAAAGTTATGTTTAACATGAAATACTGTCTCAAACTGATGTTCTCAGACTGAGAGAATGACGTTTTCCAAGATTCTGCTGGAGCTCTGAATAACAGTTTTCAAACATCAAATAAAGGGTTTATATAGCTATATATATCAATTTGCATCTGAAATAAACAAGAGAAACACTTATTCGAAGCTGTTTTCAAAAGTTATGTTTAACCTGAACTATTGTCTCAAACTGATGTTCTCAGACTGAGAGAATGACGTTTTCTAAGATTCTGCTGGAGCTCTGAATAGCAGTTTTCAAACATCAAATAAAGGGTTTATATAGCTATATATAACAATTTGCATCTGAAATAAACAAGAGAAACATTTATTCGAAGCTGTTTTCAAAAGTTATGTTTAACCTGAAATATTGTCTCAAACTGATCTTCTCAGACTGAGAGAATGACGTTTTCCAAGATTCTGCTGGAGCTCTGAATAACCGTTTTCAAACATCAAATAAAGGGTTGATATAGCTATATATATCAATTTGCATCTGAAATAAACAAGAGAAACACTTATTCGAAGCTGTTTTCAAAAGTTATGTTTAACCTGAAATATTGTCTCAAACTGATGTTCTCAGACTGAGAGAATGACGTTTTCCAAGATTCTGCTGGAGCTCTGAATAGCAGTTTTTAAACATCAAATAAAGGGTTTATATAGCTATATATATCAATTTGCATCTGAAATAAACAAGAGAAACACTTATTCGAAGCTGTTTTCAAAAGTTATGTTTAACCTGAAATATTGTCTCAAACTGATGTTCTCAGACTGAGAGAATGACGTTTTCCAAGATTCTGCTGGAGCTCTGAATAGCAGTTTTCAAACATCAAATAAAGGGTTTATATAGCTATATATATCATTTTCCATCTGAAATAAACAAGAGAAACACTTATTCGAAGCTGTTTTCAAAAGTTATGGTTAACCTGAAATATTGTCTCAAACTGATGTTCTCAGACTGAGAGAATGACGTTTTCTAAGATTCTGCTGGAGCTCTGAATAGCAGTTTTCAAACATCAAATAAAGGGTTTATATAGCTATATATATCAATTTGCATCTGAAATAAACAAGAGAAACACTTATTCGAAGCTGTTTTCAAAGGATATGTTTAAGTGAGACCTTCTCTAAATGTGATGTATTCAGACTGAGATGTATTTGATGTCCAATCCCGCCACCTTGTGGTTCTTTTTTTTTATCAACATTTCTCTTTTTTTTTCCACAATGCAATTCCCCCAAGCACCCTACCTGGTGCACAAACCAAACACCACCATGTCTTCTCCTTTGAATTTGATTGACAGGTCCACCAGAACGGTCTTGTAGATACAGCATTGCGTTGTCTAGTCCGAGCGAGTCTCAGAATGTTTTCACAGTCTTGGAAGTAGTGAACGCGGGCTAAGATGCTGCTGGAGCTCTGAATAACAGTTTTCAAACCTCAAATAAAGGGTTTATATATATATATCAATTTGCATCTGAAATAAACAAGCTGCTGGAGCTCTGAATAACACAATAAGACAAGTCCTTTTTAATTTATTGTTGATTGCATTTAAGTTTATGTTACATTTTAGTATTATTATTATTTTTGTTTTATTAAATTTTTATTTTAGTGCAAAAAAACATTTAACAACCAAGCATTTAGTCACACTTTATTTGTTTATTGGACAGGCTGGAAACGCACACACAGTGTTTTTAAAAGTAACAGAATCTCTACTACATTTGCATTTGCGTTTGTTTGTAAACGTATATACACAACGAGAGTTTGTCACATTAGGCTGCTACCGATGCGCGAGACACAGATTCGTTCAGTGAACGAGGATTCACATCCCGTTATTCGCGACACACAGATTCGTTCAATGAACGAGGATTCACATCCGGGGATTCGCGAGACACGGATTCCTTCAGTGAACGAGGATTCATGTTCAGCTGTGAACACACCTCAAGATCCTCTCTATTTGCTGAATTTCTCACGAATGTCTGTGTACTGCTCCTTGTCCGTGAACGCACCGGGCGTCCTTTTTTTTTTTTTTGCATTGTCCCTGAAGTGCATTGAATGTTAACCTCAGGTCTGAATCCTTTAAGTTAGTAACGGATTGTTTGGCTGCGTTCAGGAAGTAGGTGATATTGCAGTCTGGGCTCCATAAGCACTGAGTTAGTGATTTAGTGAACGAACGAACTGAAAGAATATTTTGAACGAATCCTTTTAATGAACTGATTCTAGTTATTCAGTACAGTCAAAAGAACTGCCGATCCCATCACTAATACAAACTGCATCACCCCAGGTAAGTCATATTTGTGTTTTCTTTGGTACTTTTCACTTAATGTACATCACTAGCTTGCGTAAGCTAGTGCTAGCCACCATAGCGCATATTACATCAAAATTTGCATTGCATGCTAAATATAAGTTATTTAAAGCCATTTATTAGGTTGTTTGCAGTTATGTTTATGTCATGCTTTTTCATTGATCTTACCAGAACTGTAATAACTTTTAGTAAAGTGTAGTTTATGTTGATGAAATAGAAAATGTTTTCATAACTGTGAATTATTTTGAATCCATCTTCATTCTGATGGAATAATCACAACCTCTTTTTTTAATTGATATGTATATTTTGTCAAAGGGTATGCCAACACAAGTGGTGCCCCATCTTGCCCATTCTGTGCCATCACAACGTCCACAACTACCATCGGTAAGTTGTTAGACATAATTTAGGACTCCAGTTCCACCTCTTTCCATTTTGTGAGTGACGTTGAAGATAAATATCCTCTACCTGATTACGACAAATATTGTCCAAATTGTTATCAATTAATTGTTTTTTGTTATTTTGTTATTTGTTTATTTGACAATAAAATAACTTAACTTGACTTGATATGGAAATGTCTGATTCAAGTGACTGAAAGTTCAGTGAGACAACGGAGAAGAGGTGAGTAAAGTTTAATATATGTAACATTAATGTCATAATGCTTTTAGGGTGTGACTAGATGTTGAGGATAATTCAACCATATGAAGACTATCAAGGCCACTATTTATAATAATATTAATTTAGGCCATATTGTGATAAGGTCATTCTACTAAAAACACCCACATAAGGGCCAATAGGGGGTAAAAAAAGGTTTTTTTGTAACCTTTATTCTGTATAAAAATATACTTTATTCTGTATATTTAATTCATTATTTAATTCCAGCATAAAGAGGTAAACAAGATGGGAAACACTATAAAACAGTGGATGAAGGAAACATGGAGAGCTTATCTCTGAACGCATGATCAGTGCATTTATTTATTTATTTGTATTGTATTACATTTCTCCGATCCTTGTTATTCTAGTCAGGCTCTGACTGATCACTGACTTCCATCAGTGATCTGATCCAGCCTAACACCCCAGCTCGTGCTCTGAGGTCTGTGGATCAGAATCTACTTGTGGTTCCTCGCACACGGTTCAGGACCAGAGGAGAGAAACCCTTCCAGGCAGTTGCTCCTAAGCTTTGGAACGATCTAAAACATTTTAATTTGTGCAGGCCTTTCCTTGATTTTCTGTAACTCCTGTGTTATCTTGATCTTTTATATATTTTATTGAGTTTTGTTTTTGATTGTTTAAGCACTTACCCTTACCCTTAACCTAACTCCTAAACTTTAATCCCTTTTGAATTTCTTTTACAGGTAGGGAGGGTTCATCAACGGGTTTGCACTGGCCCGTGCCCTCGACAGGGACCCTCCCTGTCACCCCCCTTCAACCCTAACGCCTAACCCTAATAAACAGGGACATCTATACACTGTACTAAATTGACAATAAATCCATATTTCTACAGTAAAAATACATAAAACTTTGTTCACTTATACTTCAAAACCTGCTGAACATGAAAATAAAGTCAGATCTTTGTCAACTATTAAGGTTTATTTTTTATAATAAAATACGTTGTGCACAAACAGCTTTCTAAGCAAAAATAACGTCGTAAGTCAGTAATTAAATTATTTAAACAACCGTAATTGAATTATTTTGCAAGAAAACAAAAAAATAAACAGGAAATTATAACAGATTAGCAGAAAATAAATATTTCCTATTTTGGCTGCTTTTCTTCCAACAGTCTCACACATGTTTGGAGACTCTGGTCTCATCACGCAAATGTCTCTTCAAATCTTACTTTAATGTCACCATATCAGAGTATTTTTGAGAATATATCAGTAATAGTGTCATAGAACCTTCCGCATATGACTTCTCTCCCACTACTGTAACACCTTCACAAAAACGCAAGTGTTTTAAGGTTGCGGCTAGATCGCGGCTCACTTGACCGCAGTGTGGGGGACCATGCCGCCTAGCCTGGATCTTTTTTTTTAATCACAATTTTTTAGCCACAATACAATCCCCTCAAGCCCCCTACCTTGTGCAGGAACCAAACACCACCATGTCTTCTCCTTTGAATTTGACTGACAGGTCCACCAGCACGGTTGTGTAGATGCAGCCAAGGGCCAATAGGGGGTAAAAAAAAGTTTTTTCTACACCAGGCCTGGCCAACCCGCGGCTCCCGAGCCGCATGCGGCTCTTTGCCTGGTTTCATGCGGCTCTAACGTTCTAGTGTTGTGTGGTTCTCGAACGATTTGTTGGAACGAACGATCTTTTGAGTGAACGTACTGAACTTCATTCCTTTCTCAGTTCAGTTGAACTCAGCTGCGACCGTGCCGGTGGGAGGGATTCTATAATAGACTTTGCTACAGAACATTTAGTTTTTATGTTGGCACTAAGTGCCAAAGTACAGTCAAAAGAACTGTCGATCCCATCACTCTAATGTTCATATCGAGGTTTGGGTTTGTGTTTTCTAAATGTGTGTGTTCGCTTCACTTGAGTTCAATACATGCGCGTTGGATGAAAATACCGCAAAGTTTCTCAGTAGGGAAAAGATCTTTTGAGTAAACAATTTGTGTCAAGTTCGCTTTCAAAATGGCAGGGAAAAAATTCACAGCCAAATGAAAATATATATATATATATATATCAATTTGCATCTGAAATAAAAAAGAGAAACACTTATTCAAAGCTGTTTTCAAAAGTTATGTTTAACCTTAAATATTGTCTCAAACTGATGTTCTCAGACTGAGAGAATGACATTTTCTAAGATTCTGCTGGAGCTCTGAATAACAGTTTTCAAACATCAAATAAATGGTTTATATATATATATATATCAATTTGCATCTGAAATAAACAAGAGAAACACTTATTCGAAGCTGTTTTCAAAAGTTATGTTTAACCTGAAATATTGTCTCAATTTGATGTTCTCAGACTGAGAGAATGACGTTTTCCAAGATTCTGCTGGAGCTCTGAATAACAGTTTTCAAACATCAAATAAAGGGTTTATAAAGCTATATATATCAATTTGCATCTGAAATAAACAAGAGAAACACTTATTTGAAGCTGTTTTCAAAAGTTATGTTTAACCTGAAATATTGTCTCAAACTGATCTTCA
Organism: Callionymus lyra; assembly: GCF_982586985.1. Taxonomy (NCBI): domain Eukaryota; kingdom Metazoa; phylum Chordata; class Actinopteri; order Syngnathiformes; family Callionymidae; genus Callionymus; species Callionymus lyra. Next base: position 257,508 of record NW_028258543.1, on the reverse strand, counting down.
CAGGCTGAGAGAAAGATGTTTTCCAAGATTCTGCTGAAGCTCTGAATAGCAGTTTTCAAACATCAAATAAAGGGTTTATATAGCTATATATATCAATTTGCATCTGAAATAAACAAGAGAAACACTTATTCGAAGCTATTTTCAAAAATTATGTTTAACCTGAAATATTGTCTCAAACTGATGTTCTCAGACTGAGAGAATGACGTTTTCTAAGATTCTGCTGGAGCTCTGAATAGCAGTTTTCAAACATCAAATAAAGGGTTTATATAGCTATATATATCAATTTGCATCTGAAATAAACAAGAGAAACACTTATTCGAAGCTGTTTTCAAAAGTTATGTTTAACCTGAAATATTGTCTCAAACTGATGTTCTCAGACTGAGAGAATGACGTTTTCTAAGATTCTGCTGGAGCTCTGAATAGCAGTTTTCAAACATCAAATAAAGGGTTTATATAGCTATATATATCAATTTGCATCTGAAATAAACAAAAGAAAAACTTATTCAAAGCTGTTTTCAAAAGTTATGTTTAACCTGAAATATTGTCTCAAACTGATGTTCTCAGACCGAGAGAATGACGTTTTCTAAGATTCTGCTGGAGTTCTGAATAGCAGTTTTCAAACATCAAATAAAGGGTTTATATAGCTATATATATCAATTTGCATCCGAAATAAACAAGAGAAACACTTATTCGAATCTGTTTTCAAAAGTTATGTTTAACCTGAAATATTGTCTCAAACTGATGTTCTCAGACCGAGAGAATGACGTTTTCTAAGATTCTGCTGGAGCTCTGAATAGCAGTTTTCAAACATCAAATAAAGGGTTTATATAGCTATATATAACAATTTGCATCTGAAATAAACAAGAGAAACATTTATTCGAAGCTGTTTTCAAAAGTTATGTTTAACATGAAATATTGTCTCAAACTGATCTTAACAGGCTGAGAGAATGACGTTTTCCAAGATTCTGCTGAAGCTCTGAATAGCAGTTTTCAAACATCAAATAAAGGGTTTATATAGCTATATATATCAATTTGCATCTGAAATAAACAAGAGAAACACTTATTCGAAGCTGTTTTCAAAAGTTATGTTTAACCTGAAATATTGTCCCAAACTGATCTTCTCAGACTGAGAGAATGACGTTTTCCAAGATTCTGCTGGAGCTCTGAATAACAGTTTTAAAACATCAAATAAAGGGTTTATATAGCTATATATATCAATTTGCATCTGAAATAAACAAGAGAAACACTTATTCGAAGCTGTTTTCAAAAGTTATGTTTAACATGAAATACTGTCTCAAACTGATGTTCTCAGACTGAGAGAATGACGTTTTCCAAGATTCTGCTGGAGCTCTGAATAACAGTTTTCAAACATCAAATAAAGGGTTTATATAGCTATATATATCAATTTGCATCTGAAATAAACAAGAGAAACACTTATTCGAAGCTGTTTTCAAAAGTTATGTTTAACCTGAACTATTGTCTCAAACTGATGTTCTCAGACTGAGAGAATGACGTTTTCTAAGATTCTGCTGGAGCTCTGAATAGCAGTTTTCAAACATCAAATAAAGGGTTTATATAGCTATATATAACAATTTGCATCTGAAATAAACAAGAGAAACATTTATTCGAAGCTGTTTTCAAAAGTTATGTTTAACCTGAAATATTGTCTCAAACTGATCTTCTCAGACTGAGAGAATGACGTTTTCCAAGATTCTGCTGGAGCTCTGAATAACCGTTTTCAAACATCAAATAAAGGGTTGATATAGCTATATATATCAATTTGCATCTGAAATAAACAAGAGAAACACTTATTCGAAGCTGTTTTCAAAAGTTATGTTTAACCTGAAATATTGTCTCAAACTGATGTTCTCAGACTGAGAGAATGACGTTTTCCAAGATTCTGCTGGAGCTCTGAATAGCAGTTTTTAAACATCAAATAAAGGGTTTATATAGCTATATATATCAATTTGCATCTGAAATAAACAAGAGAAACACTTATTCGAAGCTGTTTTCAAAAGTTATGTTTAACCTGAAATATTGTCTCAAACTGATGTTCTCAGACTGAGAGAATGACGTTTTCCAAGATTCTGCTGGAGCTCTGAATAGCAGTTTTCAAACATCAAATAAAGGGTTTATATAGCTATATATATCATTTTCCATCTGAAATAAACAAGAGAAACACTTATTCGAAGCTGTTTTCAAAAGTTATGGTTAACCTGAAATATTGTCTCAAACTGATGTTCTCAGACTGAGAGAATGACGTTTTCTAAGATTCTGCTGGAGCTCTGAATAGCAGTTTTCAAACATCAAATAAAGGGTTTATATAGCTATATATATCAATTTGCATCTGAAATAAACAAGAGAAACACTTATTCGAAGCTGTTTTCAAAGGATATGTTTAAGTGAGACCTTCTCTAAATGTGATGTATTCAGACTGAGATGTATTTGATGTCCAATCCCGCCACCTTGTGGTTCTTTTTTTTTATCAACATTTCTCTTTTTTTTTCCACAATGCAATTCCCCCAAGCACCCTACCTGGTGCACAAACCAAACACCACCATGTCTTCTCCTTTGAATTTGATTGACAGGTCCACCAGAACGGTCTTGTAGATACAGCATTGCGTTGTCTAGTCCGAGCGAGTCTCAGAATGTTTTCACAGTCTTGGAAGTAGTGAACGCGGGCTAAGATGCTGCTGGAGCTCTGAATAACAGTTTTCAAACATCAAATAAAGGGTTTATATAGCTATATATATCAATTTGCATCTGAAATAAACAAGAGAAAAACATATTCAAAGCTGTTTTCAAAAGTTATGTTTAACCTGAAATATTGTCTCAAACTGATGTTCTCAGACTGAGAGAATGACGTTTTCTAAGATTCTGCTGGAGCTCTGAATAACAGTTTTCAAACATCAAATAAAGGGTTTATATAGCTATATCTATCAAATTGCATTGAAATAAACAAGAGAAACACTTATTCGAAACTGTTTTCAAAAGTTATGTTTAACATGAAATATTGTCTCAAACTGATGTTCTAAGACTGAGAGAATGACGTTTTCTAAGATTCTGCTGGAGCTCTGAATAGCAGTTTTCAAACCTCAAATAAAGGGTTTATATATATATATCAATTTGCATCTGAAATAAACAAGCTGCTGGAGCTCTGAATAACACAATAAGACAAGTCCTTTTTAATTTATTGTTGATTGCATTTAAGTTTATGTTACATTTTAGTATTATTATTATTTTTGTTTTATTAAATTTTTATTTTAGTGCAAAAAAACATTTAACAACCAAGCATTTAGTCACACTTTATTTGTTTATTGGACAGGCTGGAAACGCACACACAGTGTTTTTAAAAGTAACAGAATCTCTACTACATTTGCATTTGCGTTTGTTTGTAAACGTATATACACAACGAGAGTTTGTCACATTAGGCTGCTACCGATGCGCGAGACACAGATTCGTTCAGTGAACGAGGATTCACATCCCGTTATTCGCGACACACAGATTCGTTCAATGAACGAGGATTCACATCCGGGGATTCGCGAGACACGGATTCCTTCAGTGAACGAGGATTCATGTTCAGCTGTGAACACACCTCAAGATCCTCTCTATTTGCTGAATTTCTCACGAATGTCTGTGTACTGCTCCTTGTCCGTGAACGCACCGGGCGTCCTTTTTTTTTTTTTTGCATTGTCCCTGAAGTGCATTGAATGTTAACCTCAGGTCTGAATCCTTTAAGTTAGTAACGGATTGTTTGGCTGCGTTCAGGAAGTAGGTGATATTGCAGTCTGGGCTCCATAAGCACTGAGTTAGTGATTTAGTGAACGAACGAACTGAAAGAATATTTTGAACGAATCCTTTTAATGAACTGATTCTAGTTATTCAGTACAGTCAAAAGAACTGCCGATCCCATCACTAATACAAACTGCATCACCCCAGGTAAGTCATATTTGTGTTTTCTTTGGTACTTTTCACTTAATGTACATCACTAGCTTGCGTAAGCTAGTGCTAGCCACCATAGCGCATATTACATCAAAATTTGCATTGCATGCTAAATATAAGTTATTTAAAGCCATTTATTAGGTTGTTTGCAGTTATGTTTATGTCATGCTTTTTCATTGATCTTACCAGAACTGTAATAACTTTTAGTAAAGTGTAGTTTATGTTGATGAAATAGAAAATGTTTTCATAACTGTGAATTATTTTGAATCCATCTTCATTCTGATGGAATAATCACAACCTCTTTTTTTAATTGATATGTATATTTTGTCAAAGGGTATGCCAACACAAGTGGTGCCCCATCTTGCCCATTCTGTGCCATCACAACGTCCACAACTACCATCGGTAAGTTGTTAGACATAATTTAGGACTCCAGTTCCACCTCTTTCCATTTTGTGAGTGACGTTGAAGATAAATATCCTCTACCTGATTACGACAAATATTGTCCAAATTGCTATCAATTAATTGTTTTTTGTTATTTTGTTATTTGTTTATTTGACAATAAAATAACTTAACTTGACTTGATATGGAAATGTCTGATTCAAGTGACTGAAAGTTCAGTGAGACAACGGAGAAGAGGTGAGTAAAGTTTAATATATGTAACATTAATGTCATAATGCTTTTAGGGTGTGACTAGATGTTGAGGATAATTCAACCATATGAAGACTATCAAGGCCACTATTTATAATAATATTAATTTAGGCCATATTGTGATAAGGTCATTCTACTAAAAACACCCACATAAGGGCCAATAGGGGGTAAAAAAAGGTTTTTTTGTAACCTTTATTCTGTATAAAAATATACTTTATTCTGTATATTTAATTCATTATTTAATTCCAGCATAAAGAGGTAAACAAGATGGGAAACACTATAAAACAGTGGATGAAGGAAACATGGAGAGCTTATCTCTGAACGCATGATCAGTGCATTTATTTATTTATTTGTATTGTATTACATTTCTCCGATCCTTGTTATTCTAGTCAGGCTCTGACTGATCACTGACTTCCATCAGTGATCTGATCCAGCCTAACACCCCAGCTCGTGCTCTGAGGTCTGTGGATCAGAATCTACTTGTGGTTCCTCGCACACGGTTCAGGACCAGAGGAGAGAAACCCTTCCAGGCAGTTGCTCCTAAGCTTTGGAACGATCTAAAACATTTTAATTTGTGCAGGCCTTTCCTTGATTTTCTGTAACTCCTGTGTTATCTTGATCTTTTATATATTTTATTGAGTTTTGTTTTTGATTGTTTAAGCACTTACCCTTACCCTTAACCTAACTCCTAAACTTTAATCCCTTTTGAATTTCTTTTACAGGTAGGGAGGGTTCATCAACGGGTTTGCACTGGCCCGTGCCCTCGACAGGGACCCTCCCTGTCACCCCCCTTCAACCCTAACGCCTAACCCTAATAAACAGGGACATCTATACACTGTACTAAATTGACAATAAATCCATATTTCTACAGTAAAAATACATAAAACTTTGTTCACTTATACTTCAAAACCTGCTGAACATGAAAATAAAGTCAGATCTTTGTCAACTATTAAGGTTTATTTTTTATAATAAAATACGTTGTGCACAAACAGCTTTCTAAGCAAAAATAACGTCGTAAGTCAGTAATTAAATTATTTAAACAACCGTAATTGAATTATTTTGCAAGAAAACAAAAAAATAAACAGGAAATTATAACAGATTAGCAGAAAATAAATATTTCCTATTTTGGCTGCTTTTCTTCCAACAGTCTCACACATGTTTGGAGACTCTGGTCTCATCACGCAAATGTCTCTTCAAATCTTACTTTAATGTCACCATATCAGAGTATTTTTGAGAATATATCAGTAATAGTGTCATAGAACCTTCCGCATATGACTTCTCTCCCACTACTGTAACACCTTCACAAAAACGCAAGTGTTTTAAGGTTGCGGCTAGATCGCGGCTCACTTGACCGCAGTGTGGGGGACCATGCCGCCTAGCCTGGATCTTTTTTTTTAATCACAATTTTTTAGCCACAATACAATCCCCTCAAGCCCCCTACCTTGTGCAGGAACCAAACACCACCATGTCTTCTCCTTTGAATTTGACTGACAGGTCCACCAGCACGGTTGTGTAGATGCAGCCATGAGCGAAGCCCCTCTCCCACGACGACTTCCTGACTATCTGTTCAAAAAAAGGGAAATTTAAATAAATAAATAAATAATGTGGGGAGTAAAAAAGTTTTGAATAAAACCAGAGGATGAACTGAATCAGGTTTTCTAACATGCTGCTGTAAACCTGCAGAACAGTTTCCAAACTTCAAATAAAGGGTTTATTTAGCTATAAACATCAATGATAATTTATAATAACAAACAAAAGAAAACACTTCTTGTACGTGATTCTGAAGCGGGCAGGATAAGCAAATCCGAACCAAACCCCGTCCACTCCCCAAAACCGACTCTTTACGTCATTGAACGCTGCGCGTGCTTTGGCAACACTTGTCGGGTAGTCAGGAAACACTGAGGTGCTGACTCCGTCCACACTGATGCGTTGTCTAGTCTGAGCGAGTCTCAGAATGTTTTCACAGTCTTGGAAGTAGTGAACGCGGGCTATGATCGTGTTTGACCGGCGTCCCTCTGTAGATCCAGGCGGGGAGAGACGGTGAGCTCTGTCCAGGAGCGGCGCGTCTTTCAGATCAAAGGCCCGCTGCAGAAGCGCGGACACAGACTCGGTGTTGCATTCAAGGGTCTCCGGTATTTCGACATAAGGATCTTATGTTGTTTGTCCGCGACCTCGCCTCCAAGTCCTCGCATTTATTCTGAAGTTGGTCCATGACCCCCGTGAGCCGCTTCACCTCCTTCTTGAGTGAAACAACATCATCTGTACACGTTGACAAACTTACTTTCACATTCTTCACCGTAGATTTCATGGCGGAGAGTTCAGAGGCGATCGTCAACCTGTATTCTTTGAGCTCCGCTCTAGCTGCAACAATATCCGCTCGAATCACCGCCATCTCACTTTCCAACATTGCGCAAACTTCTGTTTGAATAATTTCAGCTAAATCCTTGCGCACCGAAGATAGCAGTTCCATCATGTATTTTAGGTTTTCTTTTGATAAGGATCAAAATATATAGTGCTTGAATAACAGTGACATCAATACACTGTACTAAATTGACAATAAATCAATGTTTCTACAGTAAAAATACATAACTTATTTCACTTATACTTCAAAACCTGTTGAACATGAAATAAAGTCAGATCTTTGTCAACTATTGAGTTTTTTTTATAAGAATTAAAATATATTGTGCATGATTAACAGGGACATCAATACACTGTACTAAATTGACAATAAATCCATATTTCTACAGTAAAAATGCATGAAACTTTGTTCACTTATACTTCAAAACCTGCTGAACATGAAAATAAAGTCAGATCTTTGTCAACTAATAAGGTTTATTTTTTATAATAAAAAAGGGTTGTGCACAAACAGCTTTCTAAGCAAAAATAACGCCATAAGTCAGTAATTAAATTATTTAAACAACCGTAATTGAATTATTTTGTAAGAAAACAAAAAAATAAACAGGAAATTATAGCAGATTAGCAGAAAATAAATATTTCCTATTTCGGCTGCTTTTCTTCCAACAGTCTCACACATGTTTGGAGACTCTGGTCTCATCACGCAAATGTCTCTTCAAATCTTACTTTAATGTCACCATATCAGAGTATTTTTGAGAATATATCAGTAATAGTGTCGTAGATCCTTCCGCGTATGACTTCTCTCCCACTACTGTAACACCTTCACAAAAACGCAAGTGTTTTAAGGTTGCGGCTAGATCGCGGCTCACTTGACCGCAGTGTGGGGGACCATGCCGCCTAGCCTGGATCTTTTTTTTTAATCACAATTTTTTAGCCACAATACAATCCCCTCAAGCCCCCTACCTTGTGCAGGAACCAAACACCACCATGTCTTCTCCTTTGAATTTGACTGACAGGTCCACCAGCACGGTTGTGTAGATGCAGCCATGAGCGAAGCCCCTCTCCCACGACGACTTCCTGACTATCTGTTCAAAAAAAGGGAAATTTAAATAAATAAATAAATAATGTGGGGAGTAAAAAAGTTTTGAATAAAACCAGAGGATGAACTGAATCAGGTTTTCTAACATCCTGCTGTAAACCTGCAGAACAGTTTCCAAACTTCAAATAAAGGGTTTATTTAGCTATAAACATCAATAATAATTTATAATAACAAACAAAAGAAAACACTTCTTGTACGTGATTCTGAAGCGGGCAGGATAAGCAAATCCGAACCGAACCCCGTCCACTCCCCAAAACCGACTCTTTACGTCATTGAACGCTGCGCGTGCTTTGGCAACACTTGTCGGGTAGTCAGGAAACACTGAGGTGCTGACTCCGTCCACACTGATGCGTTGTCTAGTCTGAGCGAGTCTCAGAATGTTTTCACAGTCTTGGAAGTAGTGAACGCGGGCTATGATCGTGTTTGACCGGCGTCCCTCTGTAGATCCAGGCGGGGAGAGACGGTGAGCTCTGTCCAGGAGCGGCGCGTCTTTCAGATCAAAGGCCCGCTGCAGAAGCGCGGACACAGACTCGGTGTTGCATTCAAGGGTCTCCGGTATTTCGACATAAGGATCTTATGTTGTTTGTCCGCGACCTCGCCTCCAAGTCCTCGCATTTATTCTGAAGTTGGTCCATGACCCCCGTTAGCCGCTTCACCTCCTTCTTGAGTGAAACAACATCATCTGTCCACGTTGACAAACTTTCTTCCACATCCTTCACCGTAGATTTCATGGCGGAGAGTTCAGAGGCGATCGTCAACCTGTATTCTTTGAGCTCCGCTCTAGCTGCAACAATATCCGCTCGAATCACCGCCATCTCACTTTCCAACATTGCGCAAACTTCTGTTTGAATAATTTCAGCTAAATCCTTGCGCACCGAAGATAGCAGTTCCATCATGTATTTTAGGTTTTCTTTTGATAAGAATCAAAATATATAGTGCTTGAATAACAGTGACATCAATACACTGTACTAAATTGACAATAAATCAATGTTTCTACAGTAAAAATACATAACTTATTTCACTTATACTTCAAAACCTGTTGAACATGAAAATAAAGTCAGATCTTTGTCAACTATTGAGTTTTTTTTATAAGAATTAAAATATATTGTGCATGATTAACAGGGACATCAATACACTGTACTAAATTGACAATAAATCCATATTTCTACAGTAAAAATGCATGAAACTTTGTTCACTTATACTTCAAAACCTGCTGAACATGAAAATAAAGTCAGATCTTTGTCAACTAATAAGGTTTATTTTTTATAATAAAAAAGGGTTGTGCACAAACAGCTTTCTAAGCAAAAATAACGCCATAAGTCAGTAATTAAATTATTTAAACAACCGTAATTGAATTATTTTGTAAGAAAACAAAAAAATAAACAGGAAATTATAACAGATTAGCAGAAAATAAATATTTCCTATTTCGGCTGCTTTTCTTCCAACAGTCTCACACATGTTTGGAGACTCTGGTCTCATCACGCAAATGTCTCTTCAAATCTTACTTTAATGTCACCATATCAGAGTATTTTTGAGAATATATCAGTAATAGTGTCGTAGATCCTTCCGCGTATGACTTCTCTCCCACTACTGTAACACCTTCACAAAAACGCAAGTGTTTTAAGGTTGCGGCTAGATCGCGGCTCACTTGACCGCAGTGTGGGGGACCATGCCGCCTAGCCTGGATCTTTTTTTTTAATCACAATTTTTTAGCCACAATACAATCCCCTCAAGCCCCCTACCTTGTGCAGGAACCAAACACCACCATGTCTTCTCCTTTGAATTTGACTGACAGGTCCACCAGCACGGTTGTGTAGATGCAGCCATGAGCGAAGCCCCTCTCCCACGACGACTTCCTGACTATCTGTTCAAAAAAAGGGAAATTTAAATAAATAAATAAATAATGTGGGGAGTAAAAAAGTTTTGAATAAAACCAGAGGATGAACTGAATCAGGTTTTCTAACATGCTGCTGTAAACCTGCAGAACAGTTTCCAAACTTCAAATAAAGGGTTTATTTAGCTATAAACATCAATAATAATTTATAAAAACAAACATAAGAAAACACTTATTTGAAGTTGTTTTAAAAAGTTAGGTTTAAAGTGAAATCTTATCTGAAAATGATGTTTTCTTTACAATATTATTTTCAGTGAACTGTCCTTAGTAGCCATAGATGTTTTAGCATTTTAGCATAAGACATTTTAATGAGGTAGTGCCACCATTTGCGCTATATTAAATGTAATATTTAAATGTGTCAACATAATTTAATATTTAGGTAACACCTCACTATATGAACACAACTTTAAGAAATATAACTTACTTGAGGCTGTGTATTTCTTTCGTCGTTTTTTTTGCACCATTTTCTCTGAATCTTTCTGCTGAAGATGCGGCAAGACCCGCCCTTCTTCCCTCGGGTAGCTCCCTATGATTGGTGGAGAAGTCCAGCCAATGACAGCAGAAGGATTCAAGCCGCTGGTCTCTGAATGGCTACCCTCGTGGGCAGGGTGTGCGAGGAGTTGTGAGCAAGCTTCTATAGGGCAATGAATGTACAATTAATTACTTGTTTATTCGCTGATTTAGAAGCATTATTTTGCTATGTTTTCCGACATTTAGACAATATTTCTCACATTTATGAAATATAAAATCTAAATGTCAAATTTAAATGTAAATGTTAAATACATATCTAAATGTTAAATCTAAATCTTAAATCTAAATATAAATATAAATATAAATTTAAATCTATATTTAAATGTTAAATCTATATCTAAATGTTAAATCTAAATGTTAAATCTAAATCTAAAAACAAGTAAAATGTTTTACTTAGACAAGGCCTTTTTAATTTATTGTTGATTGCATTTAAGTTTATGTTACATTTTAGTATTATTATTATTTTTGTTTTATTTAATTTTTATTTTAGTGCAAAAAAACATTTAACAACCAAGCATTTAGTCACACTTTAATTGTTTATTGGACAGGCTGGAAACGCACACACAGTGTTTTTAAAAGTAACAGAATCTCTACTACATTTGCATTTGCGTTTGTTTGTAAACGTATATACACAACGAGAGTTTGTCACATTAGGCTGCTACCGATGCGCGAGACACAGATTCGTTCAGTGAACGAGGATTCACATCCCGTTATTCGCGACACACAGATTCGTTCAATGAACGAGGATTCACATCCGGGGATTCGCGAGACACGGATTCCTTCAGTGAACGAGGATTCATGTTCAGCTGTGAACACACCTCAAGATCCTCTCTATTTGCTGAATTTCTCACGAATGTCTGTGTACTGCTCCTTATCCGTGAACGCACCGGGCGTCCTTTTTTTTTTTTTTGCATTGTCCCTGAAGTGCATTGAATGTTAACCTCGGGTCTGAATCCTTTAAGTTAGTAACGGATTGTTTGGCTGCGTTCAGGAAGTAGGTGATATTGCAGTCTGGGCTCCATAAGCACTGAGTTAGTGATTTAGTGAACGAACGAACTGAAAGAATATTTTGAACGAATCCTTTTAATGAACTGATTCTAGTTATTCAGTACAGTCAAAAGAACTGCCGATCCCATCACTAATACAAACTGCATCACCCCAGGTAAGTCATATTTGTGTTTTCTTTGGTACTTTTCACTTAATGTAAAACACTAGCTTGCGTAAGCTAGTGCTAGCCACCATAGCGCATATTACATCAAAATTTGCATTGCATGCTAAATATAAGTTATTTAAAGCCATTTATTAGGTTGTTTGCAGTTATGTTTATGTCATGCTTTTTCATTGATCTTACCAGAACTGTAATAACTTTTAGTAAAGTGTAGTTTATGTTGATGAAATAGAAAATGTTTTCATAACTGTGAATTATTTTGAATCCATCTTCATTCTGATGGAATAATCACAACCTCTTTTTTTAATTGATATGTATATTTTGTCAAAGGGTATGTCAACACAAGTGGTGCCCCATCTTGCCCATTCTGTGCCATCACAACGTCCACAACTACCATCGGTAAGTTGTTAGACATAATTTAGGACTCCAGTTCCACCTCTTTCCATTTTGTGAGTGACGTTGAAGATAAATATCCTCTACCTGATTAAGACAAATATTGTCCAAATTGTTATCAATTAATTGTTTTTTGTTATTTTGTTATTTGTTTATTTGACAATAAAATAACTTAACTTGACTTGATATTGAAATGTCTGATTCAAGTGACTGAAAGTTCAGTGAGACAACGGAGAAGAGGTGAGTAAAGTTTAATATATGTAACATTAATGTCATAATGCTTTTAGGGTGTGACTAGATGTTGAGGATAATTCAACCATATGAAGACTATCAAGGCCACTATTTATAATAATATTAATTTAGGCCATATTGTGATAAGGTCATTCTACTAAAAACACCCACATAAGGGCCAATAGGGGGTAAAAAAAAGTTTTTTCTACACCAGGCCTGGCCAACCCGCGGCTCCCGAGCCGCATGCGGCTCTTTGCCTGGTTTCATGCGGCTCTAACGTTCTAGTGTTGTGTGGTTCTCGAACGATTTGTTGGAACGAACGATCTTTTGAGTGAACGTACTGAACTTCATTCCTTTCTCAGTTCAGTTGAACTCAGCTGCGACCGTGCCGGTGGGAGGGATTCTATAATAGACTTTGCTACAGAACATTTAGTTTTTATGTTGGCACTAAGTGCCAAAGTACAGTCAAAAGAACTGTCGATCCCATCACTCTAATGTTCATATCGAGGTTTGGGTTTGTGTTTTCTAAATGTGTGTGTTCGCTTCACTTGAGTTCAATACATGCGCGTTGGATGAAAATACCGCAAAGTTTCTCAGTAGGGAAAAGATCTTTTGAGTAAACAATTTGTGTCAAGTTCGCTTTCAAAATGGCAGGGAAAAAATTCACAGCCAAATGAAAAAATATATATATATATATATCAATTTGCATCTGAAATAAAAAAGAGAGACACTTATTCAAAGCTGTTTTCAAAAGTTATGTTTAACCTTAAATATTGTCTCAAACTGATGTTCTCAGACTGAGAGAATGACATTTTCTAAGATTCTGCTGGAGCTCTGAATAACAGTTTTCAAACATCAAATAAATGGTTTATATAGATATATATATCAATTTGCATCTGAAATAAACAAGAGAAACACTTATTCGAAGCTGTTTTCAAAAGTTATGTTTAACCTGAAATATTGTCTCAATTTGATGTTCTCAGACTGAGAGAATGACGTTTTCCAAGATTCTGCTGGAGCTCTGAATAACAGTTTTCAAACATCAAATAAAGGGTTTATAAAGCTATATATATCAATTTGCATCTGAAATAAACAAGAGAAACACTTATTTGAAGCTGTTTTCAAAAGTTATGTTTAACCTGAAATATTGTCTCAAACTGATCTTCACAGGCTGAGAGAAAGATGTTTTCCAAGATTCTGCTGAAGCTCTGAATAGCAGTTTTCAAACATCAAATAAAGGGTTTATATAGCTATATATATCAATTTGCATCTGAAATAAACAAGAGAAACACTTATTCGAAGCTATTTTCAAAAATTATGTTTAACCTGAAATATTGTCTCAAACTGATGTTCTCAGACTGAGAGAATGACGTTTTCTAAGATTCTGCTGGAGCTCTGAATAGCAGTTTTCAAACATCAAATAAAGGGTTTATATAGCTATATATATCAATTTGCATCTGAAATAAACAAGAGAAACACTTATTCGAAGCTGTTTTCAAAAGTTATGTTTAACCTGAAATATTGTCTCAAACTGATGTTCTCAGACTGAGAGAATGACGTTTTCTAAGATTCTGCTGGAGCTCTGAATAGCAGTTTTCAAACATCAAATAAAGGGTTTATATAGCTATATATATCAATTTGCATCTGAAATAAACAAAAGAAAAACTTATTCAAAGCTGTTTTCAAAAGTTATGTTTAACCTGAAATATTGTCTCAAACTGATGTTCTCAGACCGAGAGAATGACGTTTTCTAAGATTCTGCTGGAGTTCTGAATAGCAGTTTTCAAACATCAAATAAAGGGTTTATATAGCTATATATATCAATTTTCATCCGAAATAAACAAGAGAAACACTTATTCGAATCTGTTTTCAAAAGTTATGTTTAACCTGAAATATTGTCTCAAACTGATGTTCTCAGACCGAGAGAATGACGTTTTCTAAGATTCTGCTGGAGCTCTGAATAGCAGTTTTCAAACATCAAATAAAGGGTTTATATAGCTATATATAACAATTTGCATCTGAAATAAACAAGAGAAACATTTATTCGAAGCTGTTTTCAAAAGTTATGTTTAACCTGAAATATTGTCTCAAACTGATCTTAACAGGCTGAGAGAATGACGTTTTCCAAGATTCTGCTGAAGCTCTGAATAGCAGTTTTCAAACATCAAATAAAGGGTTTATATAGCTATATATATCAATTTGCATCTGAAATAAACAAGAGAAACATTTATTCGAAGCTGTTTTCAAAAGTTATGTTTAACCTGAAATATTGTCTCAAACTGATCTTCTCAGACTGAGAGAATGACGTTTTCCAAGATTCTGCTGGAGCTCTGAATAACAGTTTTAAAACATCAAATAAAGGGTTTATATAGCTATATATATCAATTTGCATCTGAAATAAACAAGAGAAACACTTATTCGAAGCTGTTTTCAAAAGTTATGTTTAACATGAAATACTGTCTCAAACTGATGTTCTCAGACTGAGAGAATGACGTTTTCCAAGATTCTGCTGGAGCTCTGAATAACAGTTTTCAAACATCAAATAAAGGGTTTATATAGCTATATATATCAATTTGCATCTGAAATAAACAAGAGAAACACTTATTCGAAGCTGTTTTCAAAAGTTATGTTTAACCTGAACTATTGGCTCAAACTGATGTTCTCAGACTGAGAGAATGACGTTTTCTAAGATTCTGCTGGAGCTCTGAATAGCAGTTTTCAAACATCAAATAAAGGGTTTATATAGCTATATATAACAATTTGCATCTGAAATAAACAAGAGAAACATTTATTCGAAGCTGTTTTCAAAAGTTATGTTTAACCTGAAATATTGTCTCAAACTGATCTTCTCAGACTGAGAGAATGACGTTTTCCAAGATTCTGCTGGAGCTCTGAATAACCGTTTTCAAACATCAAATAAAGGGTTGATATAGCTATATATATCAATTTGCATCTGAAATAAACAAGAGAAACACTTATTCGAAGCTGTTTTCAAAAGTTATGTTTAACCTGAAATATTGTCTCAAACTGATGTTCTCAGACTGAGAGAATGACGTTTTCCAAGATTCTGCTGGAGCTCTGAATAGCAGTTTTTAAACATCAAATAAAGGGTTTATATAGCTATATATATCAATTTGCATCTGAAATAAACAAGAGAAACACTTATTCGAAGCTGTTTTCAAAAGTTATGTTTAACCTGAAATATTGTCTCAAACTGATGTTCTCAGACTGAGAGAATGACGTTTTCCAAGATTCTGCTGGAGCTCTGAATAGCAGTTTTCAAAATCAAATAAAGGGTTTATATAGCTATATATATAATTTTCCATCTGAAATAAACAAGAGAAACACTTATTCGAAGCTGTTTTCAAAAGTTATGGTTAACCTGAAATATTGTCTCAAACTGATGTTCTCAGACTGAGAGAATGACGTTTTCTAAGATTCTGCCGGAGCTCTGAATAGCAGTTTTCAAACATCAAATAAAGGGTTTATATAGCTATATATATCAATTTGCATCTGAAATAAACAAGAGAAACACTTATTCGAAGCTGTTTTCAAAGGATATGTTTAAGTGAGACCTTCTCTAAATGTGATGTATTCAGACTGAGATGTATTTGATGTCCAATCCCGCCACCTTGTGGTTCTTTTTTTTTATCAACATTTCTCTTTTTTTTTCCACAATGCAATTCCCCCAAGCACCCTACCTGGTGCACAAACCAAACACCACCATGTCTTCTCCTTTGAATTTGATTGACAGGTCCACCAGAACGGTCTTGTAGATACAGCATTGCGTTGTCTAGTCCGAGCGAGTCTCAGAATGTTTTCACAGTCTTGGAAGTAGTGAACGTGGGCTAAGATGCTGCTGGAGCTCTGAATAACAGTTTTCAAACATCAAATAAAGGGTTTATATAGCTATATATATCAATTTGCATCTGAAATAAACAAGAGAAAAACATATTCAAAGCTGTTTTCAAAAGTTATGTTTAACCTGAAATATTGTCTCAAACTGATGTTCTCAGACTGAGAGAATGACGTTTTCTAAGATTCTGCTGGAGCTCTGAATAACAGTTTTCAAACATCAAATAAAGGGTTTATATAGCTATATCTATAAAATTGCATTGAAATAAACAAGAGAAACACTTATTCGAAACTGTTTTCAAAAGTTATGTTTAACATGAAATATTGTCTCAAACTGATGTTCTAAGACTGAGAGAATGACGTTTTCTAAGATTCTGCTGGAGCTCTGAATAGCAGTTTTCAAACCTCAAATAAAGGGTTTATATAGCTATATATATCAATTTGCATCTGAAATAAACAAGCTGCTGGAGCTCTGAATAACACAATAAGACAAGTCCTTTTTAATTTATTGTTGATTGCATTTAAGTTTATGTTACATTTTAGTATTATTATTATTTTTGTTTTATTAAATTTTTATTTTAGTGCAAAAAAACATTTAACAACCAAGCATTTAGTCACACTTTATTTGTTTATTGGACAGGCTGGAAACGCACACACAGTGTTTTTAAAAGTAACAGAATCTCTACTACATTTGCATTTGCGTTTGTTTGTAAACGTATATACACAACGAGAGTTTGTCACATTAGGCTGCTACCGATGCGCGAGACACAGATTCGTTCAGTGAACGAGGATTCACATCCCGTTATTCGCGACACACAGATTCGTTCAATGAACGAGGATTCACATCCGGGGATTCGCGAGACACGGATTCCTTCAGTGAACGAGGATTCATGTTCAGCTGTGAACACACCTCAAGATCCTCTCTATTTGCTGAATTTCTCACGAATGTCTGTGTACTGCTCCTTGTCCGTGAACGCACCGGGCGTCCTTTTTTTTTTTTTTGCATTGTCCCTGAAGTGCATTGAATGTTAACCTCAGGTCTGAATCCTTTAAGTTAGTAACGGATTGTTTGGCTGCGTTCAGGAAGTAGGTGATATTGCAGTCTGGGCTCCATAAGCACTGAGTTAGTGATTTAGTGAACGAACGAACTGAAAGAATATTTTGAACGAATCCTTTTAATGAACTGATTCTAGTTATTCAGTACAGTCAAAAGAACTGCCGATCCCATCACTAATACAAACTGCATCACCCCAGGTAAGTCATATTTGTGTTTTCTTTGGTACTTTTCACTTAATGTACATCACTAGCTTGCGTAAGCTAGTGCTAGCCACCATAGCGCATATTACATCAAAATTTGCATTGCATGCTAAATATAAGTTATTTAAAGCCATTTATTAGGTTGTTTGCAGTTATGTTTATGTCATGCTTTTTCATTGATCTTACCAGAACTGTAATAACTTTTAGTAAAGTGTAGTTTATGTTGATGAAATAGAAAATGTTTTCATAACTGTGAATTATTTTGAATCCATCTTCATTCTGATGGAATAATCACAACCTCTTTTTTTAATTGATATGTATATTTTGTCAAAGGGTATGCCAACACAAGTGGTGCCCCATCTTGCCCATTCTGTGCCATCACAACGTCCACAACTACCATCGGTAAGTTGTTAGACATAATTTAGGACTCCAGTTCCACCTCTTTCCATTTTGTGAGTGACGTTGAAGATAAATATCCTCTACCTGATTACGACAAATATTGTCCAAATTGTTATCAATTAATTGTTTTTTGTTATTTTGTTATTTGTTTATTTGACAATAAAATAACTTAACTTGACTTGATATGGAAATGTCTGATTCAAGTGACTGAAAGTTCAGTGAGACAACGGAGAAGAGGTGAGTAAAGTTTAATATATGTAACATTAATGTCATAATGCTTTTAGGGTGTGACTAGATGTTGAGGATAATTCAACCATATGAAGACTATCAAGGCCACTATTTATAATAATATTAATTTAGGCCATATTGTGATAAGGTCATTCTACTAAAAACACCCACATAAGGGCCAATAGGGGGTAAAAAAAGGTTTTTTTGTAACCTTTATTCTGTATAAAAATATACTTTATTCTGTATATTTAATTCATTATTTAATTCCAGCATAAAGAGGTAAACAAGATGGGAAACACTATAAAACAGTGGATGAAGGAAACATGGAGAGCTTATCTCTGAACGCATGATCAGTGCATTTATTTATTTATTTGTATTGTATTACATTTCTCCGATCCTTGTTATTCTAGTCAGGCTCTGACTGATCACTGACTTCCATCAGTGATCTGATCCAGCCTAACACCCCAGCTCGTGCTCTGAGGTCTGTGGATCAGAATCTACTTGTGGTTCCTCGCACACGGTTCAGGACCAGAGGAGAGAAACCCTTCCAGGCAGTTGCTCCTAAGCTTTGGAACGATCTAAAACATTTTAATTTGTGCAGGCCTTTCCTTGATTTTCTGTAACTCCTGTGTTATCTTGATCTTTTATATATTTTATTGAGTTTTGTTTTTGATTGTTTAAGCACTTACCCTTACCCTTAACCTAACTCCTAAACTTTAATCCCTTTTGAATTTCTTTTACAGGTAGGGAGGGTTCATCAACGGGTTTGCACTGGCCCGTGCCCTCGACAGGGACCCTCCCTGTCACCCCCCTTCAACCCTAACGCCTAACCCTAATAAACAGGGACATCTATACACTGTACTAAATTGACAATAAATCCATATTTCTACAGTAAAAATACATAAAACTTTGTTCACTTATACTTCAAAACCTGCTGAACATGAAAATAAAGTCAGATCTTTGTCAACTATTAAGGTTTATTTTTTATAATAAAATACGTTGTGCACAAACAGCTTTCTAAGCAAAAATAACGTCGTAAGTCAGTAATTAAATTATTTAAACAACCGTAATTGAATTATTTTGCAAGAAAACAAAAAAATAAACAGGAAATTATAACAGATTAGCAGAAAATAAATATTTCCTATTTTGGCTGCTTTTCTTCCAACAGTCTCACACATGTTTGGAGACTCTGGTCTCATCACGCAAATGTCTCTTCAAATCTTACTTTAATGTCACCATATCAGAGTATTTTTGAGAATATATCAGTAATAGTGTCATAGAACCTTCCGCATATGACTTCTCTCCCACTACTGTAACACCTTCACAAAAACGCAAGTGTTTTAAGGTTGCGGCTAGATCGCGGCTCACTTGACCGCAGTGTGGGGGACCATGCCGCCTAGCCTGGATCTTTTTTTTTAATCACAATTTTTTAGCCACAATACAATCCCCTCAAGCCCCCTACCTTGTGCAGGAACCAAACACCACCATGTCTTCTCCTTTGAATTTGACTGACAGGTCCACCAGCACGGTTGTGTAGATGCAGCCAAGGGCCAATAGGGGGTAAAAAAAAGTTTTTTCTACACCAGGCCTGGCCAACCCGCGGCTCCCGAGCCGCATGCGGCTCTTTGCCTGGTTTCATGCGGCTCTAACGTTCTAGTGTTGTGTGGTTCTCGAACGATTTGTTGGAACGAACGATCTTTTGAGTGAACGTACTGAACTTCATTCCTTTCTCAGTTCAGTTGAACTCAGCTGCGACCGTGCCGGTGGGAGGGATTCTATAATAGACTTTGCTACAGAACATTTAGTTTTTATGTTGGCACTAAGTGCCAAAGTACAGTCAAAAGAACTGTCGATCCCATCACTCTAATGTTCATATCGAGGTTTGGGTTTGTGTTTTCTAAATGTGTGTGTTCGCTTCACTTGAGTTCAATACATGCGCGTTGGATGAAAATACCGCAAAGTTTCTCAGTAGGGAAAAGATCTTTTGAGTAAACAATTTGTGTCAAGTTCGCTTTCAAAATGGCAGGGAAAAAATTCACAGCCAAATGAAAATATATATATATATATATATATCAATTTGCATCTGAAATAAAAAAGAGAAACACTTATTCAAAGCTGTTTTCAAAAGTTATGTTTAACCTTAAATATTGTCTCAAACTGATGTTCTCAGACTGAGAGAATGACATTTTCTAAGATTCTGCTGGAGCTCTGAATAACAGTTTTCAAACATCAAATAAATGGTTTATATAGATATATATATCAATTTGCATCTGAAATAAACAAGAGAAACACTTATTCGAAGCTGTTTTCAAAAGTTATGTTTAACCTGAAATATTGTCTCAATTTGATGTTCTCAGACTGAGAGAATGACGTTTTCCAAGATTCTGCTGGAGCTCTGAATAACAGTTTTCAAACATCAAATAAAGGGTTTATAAAGCTATATATATCAATTTGCATCTGAAATAAACAAGAGAAACACTTATTTGAAGCTGTTTTCAAAAGTTATGTTTAACCTGAAATATTGTCTCAAACTGATGTTCTCAGACTGAGAGAATGACGTTTTCTAAGATTCTGCTGGAGCTCTGAATACCAGTTTTCAAACATCAAATAAAGGGTTTATATAGCTATATATATCAATTTGCATCTGAAATAAACAAGAGAAACACTTATTCGAAGCTATTTTCAAAAATTATGTTTAACCTGAAATATTGTCTCAAACTGATGTTCTCAGACTGAGAGAATGACGTTTTCTAAGATTCTGCTGGAGCTCTGAATAGCAGTTTTCAAACATCAAATAAAGGGTTTATATAGCTATATATATCAATTTGCATCTGAAATAAACAAGAGAAACACTTATTCGAAGCTATTTTCAAAAGTTATGTTTAACCTGAAATATTGTCTCAAACTGATGTTCTCAGACTGAGAGAATGACGTTTTCTAAGATTCTGCTGGAGCTCTGAATAGCAGTTTTCAAACATCAAATAAAGGGTTTATATAGCTATATATATCAATTTGCATCTGAAATAAACAAGAGAAACACTTATTCGAAGCTGTTTTCAAAAGTTATGTTTAACCTGAAACATTGTCTCAAACTGATGTTCTCAGACTGAGAGAATGACGTTTTCTAAGATTCTGCTGGAGCTCTGAATAGCAGTTTTCAAACATCAAATAAAGGGTTTATATAGCTATATATATCAATTTGCATCTGAAATAAACAAGAGAAACATTTATTCGAAGCTGTTTTCAAAAGTTATGTTTAACCTGAAATATTGTCTCAAACTGATCTTCTCAGACTGAGAGAATGACGTTTTCCAAGATTCTGCTGGAGCTCTGAATAACAGTTTTAAAACATCAAATAAAGGGTTTATATAGCTATATATATCAATTTGCATCTGAAATAAACAAGAGAAACACATATTCGAAGCTGTTTTCAAAAGTTATGTTTAACCTGAAATATTGTCTCAAACTGATGTTCTCAGACTGAGAGAATGACGTTTTCTAAGATACTGCTGGAGCTCTGAATAGCAGTTTTCAAACATCAAATAAAGGATTTATATAGCTATATATATCAATTTGCATCTGAAATAAACAAGAGAAAAACTTATTCAAAGCTGTTTTCAAAAGTTATGTTTAACCTGAAATATTGTCTCAAACTGATGTTCTCAGACTGAGAGAATGACGTTTTCTAAGATTCTGCTGGAGCTCTGAATAGCAGTTTTCAAACATCAAATAAAGGGTTTATATAGCTATATATATCAATTTGCATCTGAAATAAACAAGAGAAACATTTATTCCAAGCTGTTTTCAAAAGTTATGTTTAACCTGAAATATTGTCTCAAACTGATGTTCTCAGACTGAGAGAATGACGTTTTCTAAGATTCTGCTGGAGCTCTGAATAGCAGTTTTCAAACATCAATTAAAGGGTTTATTTGGCTATATATATCAATTTGCATCTGAAATAAACAAGAGAAACACTTATTCGAAGCTGTTTTCAAAAGTTATGTTTAACCTGAAACATTTTCTCAAACTGATGTTCTCAGACTGAGAGAATGACGTTTTCTAAGATTCTGCTGGAGCTCTGAATAGCAGTTTTCAAACATCAAATAAAGGGTTTATATAGCTATATATATCAATTTGCATCTGAAATAAACAAGAGAAACATTTATTCAAAGCTGTTTTCAAAAGTTATGTTTAACCTGAAATATTGTCTCAAACTGATCTTCTCCGACTGAGAGAATGACGTTTTCTAAGATTCTGCTGGAGCTCTGAATACCAGTTTTCAAACATCAAATAAAGGGTTTATATAGCTATATATATCAATTTGCATCTGAAATAAACAAGAGAAACACTTATTCGAAGCTGTTTTCAAAAGTTATGTTTAACCTGAAACATTGTCTCAAACTGATGTTCTCAGACTGAGAGAATGACGTTTTCTAAGATTCTGCTGGAGCTCTGAATAGCAGTTTTCAAACATCAAATAAAGGGTTTATATAGCTATATATATCAATTTGCATCTGAAATAAACAAGAGAAACATTTATTCGAAGCTGTTTTCAAAAGTTATGTTTAACCTGAAATATTGTCTCAAACTGATCTTCTCAGACTGAGAGAATGACGTTTTCCAAGATTCTGCTGGAGCTCTGAATAACAGTTTTAAAACATCAAATAAAGGGTTTATATAGCTATATATATCAATTTGCATCTGAAATAAACAAGAGAAACACATATTCGAAGCTGTTTTCAAAAGTTATGTTTAACCTGAAATATTGTCTCAAACTGATGTTCTCAGACTGAGAGAATGACGTTTTCTAAGATTCTGCTGGAGCTCTGAATAGCAGTTTTCAAACATCAAATAAAGGATTTATATAGCTATATATATCAATTTGCATCTGAAATAAACAAGAGAAAAACTTATTCAAAGCTGTTTTCAAAAGTTATGTTTAACCTGAAATATTGTCTCAAACTGATGTTCTCAGACTGAGAGAATGACGTTTTCTAAGATTCTGCTGGAGCTCTGAATAGCAGTTTTCAAACATCAAATAAAGGGTTTATATAGCTATATATATCAATTTGCATCTGAAATAAACAAGAGAAACACTTATTCGAAGCTGTTTTCAAAAGTTATGTTTAACCTGAAATATTGTCTCAAACTGATGTTCTCAGACTGAGAGAATGACGTTTTCTAAGATTCTGCTGGAGCTCTGAATAGCAGTTTTCAAACATCAAATAAAGGATTTATATAGCTATATATATCAATTTGCATCTGAAATAAACAAGAGAAAAACTTATTCAAAGCTGTTTTCAAAAGTTATGTTTAACCTGAAATATTGTCTCAAACTGATGTTCTCAGACTGAGAGAATACGTTTTCTAAGATTCTGCTGGAGCTCTGAATAGCAGTTTTCAAACATCAAATAAAGGGTTTATATAGCTATATATATCAATTTGCATCTGAAATAAACAAGAGAAACATTTATTCGAAGCTGTTTTCAAAAGTCATGTTTAACCTGAAATATTGTCTCAAACTGATGTTCTCAGACTGAGAGAATGACGTTTTCTAAGATTCTGCTGGAGCTCTGAATAGCAGTTTTCAAACATCAAATAAAGGGTTTATATAGCTATATATATCAATTTGCATCTGAAATAAACAAGAGAAACACTTATTCGAAGCTGTTTTCAAAAGTTATGTTTAACCTGAAACATTGTCTCAAACTGATGTTCTCAGACTGTGAGAATGACGTTTTCTAAGATTCTGCTGGAGCTCTGAATAGCAGTTTTCAAACATCAAATAAAGGGTTTTTATAGCTATATATATCAATTTGCATCTGAAATAAACAAGAGAAACATTTATTCGAAGCTGTTTTCAAAAGTTATGTTTAACCTGAAATATTGTCTCAAACTGATCTTCTCAGACTGAGAGAATGACGTTTTCCAAGATTCTGCTGGAGCTCTGAATAACAGTTTTAAAACATCAAATAAAGGGTTTATATAGCTATATATATCAATTTGCATCTGAAATAAACAAGAGAAACACTTATTCGAAGTTGTTTTCAAAAGTTATGTTTAACCTGAAATATTGTCTCAAACTGATGTTCTCAGACTGAGAGAATGACGTTTTC
Organism: Callionymus lyra; assembly: GCF_982586985.1. Classification (NCBI taxonomy): domain Eukaryota; kingdom Metazoa; phylum Chordata; class Actinopteri; order Syngnathiformes; family Callionymidae; genus Callionymus; species Callionymus lyra. The sequence continues at coordinate 233,392 of NW_028258543.1, read as the reverse complement.
TAAGATTCTGCTGGAGCTCTGAATAGCAGTTTTCAAACATCAAATAAAGGATTTATATAGCTATATATATCAATTTGCATCTGAAATAAACAAGAGAAAAACTTATTCAAAGCTGTTTTCAAAAGTTATGTTTAACCTGAAATATTGTCTCAAACTGATGTTCTCAGACTGAGAGAATGACGTTTTCTAAGATTCTGCTGGAGCTCTGAATAGCAGTTTTCAAACATCAAATAAAGGGTTTATATAGCTATATATATCAATTTGCATCTGAAATAAACAAGAGAAAAACATTTATTCGAAGCTTTTTTCAAAAGTTATGTTTAACCTGAAATATTGTCTCAAACTGATCTTCTCAGACTGAGAGAATGACGTTTTCCAAGATTCTGCTGGAGCTCTGAATAACAGTTTTAAAACATCAAATAAAGGGTTTATATAGCTATATATATCAATTTGCATCTGAAATAAACAAGAGAAACACTTATTCGAAGCTGTTTTCAAAAGTTATGTTTAACCTGAAACATTGTCTCAAACTGATGTTCTCAGACTGTGAGAATGACGTTTTCTAAGATTCTGCTGGAGCTCTGAATAGCAGTTTTCAAACATCAAATAAAGGGTTTTTATAGCTATATATATCAATTTGCATCTGAAATAAACAAGAGAAACATTTATTCGAAGCTGTTTTCAAAAGTTATGTTTAACCTGAAATATTGTCTCAAACTGATCTTCTCAGACTGAGAGAATGACGTTTTCCAAGATTCTGCTGGAGCTCTGAATAACAGTTTTAAAACATCAAATAAAGGGTTTATATAGCTATATATATCAATTTGCATCTGAAATAAACAAGAGAAACACTTATTCGAAGCTGTTTTCAAAAGTTATGTTTAACCTGAAATATTGTCTCAAACTGATGTTCTCAGACTGAGAGAATGACGTTTTCTAAGATTCTGCTGGAGCTCTGAATAGCAGTTTTCAAACATCAAATAAAGGATTTATATAGCTATATATATCAATTTGCATCTGAAATAAACAAGAGAAAAACTTATTCAAAGCTGTTTTCAAAAGTTATGTTTAACCTGAAATATTGTCTCAAACTGATGTTCTCAGACTGAGAGAATGACGTTTTCTAAGATTCTGCTGGAGCTCTGAATAGCAGTTTTCAAACATCAAATAAAGGGTTTATATAGCTATATATATCAATTTGCATCTGAAATAAACAAGAGAAAAACATTTATTCGAAGCTTTTTTCAAAAGTTATGTTTAACCTGAAATATTGTCTCAAACTGATCTTCTCAGACTGAGAGAATGACGTTTTCCAAGATTCTGCTGGAGCTCTGAATAACAGTTTTAAAACATCAAATAAAGGGTTTATATAGCTATATATATCAATTTGCATCTGAAATAAACAAGAGAAACACTTATTCGAAGCTGTTTTCAAAAGTTATGTTTAACCTGAAACATTGTCTCAAACTGATGTTCTCAGACTGTGAGAATGACGTTTTCTAAGATTCTGCTGGAGCTCTGAATAGCAGTTTTCAAACATCAAATAAAGGGTTTTTATAGCTATATATATCAATTTGCATCTGAAATAAACAAGAGAAACATTTATTCGAAGCTGTTTTCAAAAGTTATGTTTAACCTGAAATATTGTCTCAAACTGATCTTCTCAGACTGAGAGAATGACGTTTTCCAAGATTCTGCTGGAGCTCTGAATAACAGTTTTAAAACATCAAATAAAGGGTTTATATAGCTATATATATCAATTTGCATCTGAAATAAACAAGAGAAACACTTATTCGAAGCTGTTTTCAAAAGTTATGTTTAACCTGAAATATTGTCTCAAACTGATGTTCTCAGACTGAGAGAATGACGTTTTCTAAGATTCTGCTGGAGCTCTGAATAGCAGTTTTCAAACATCAAATAAAGGATTTATATAGCTATATATATCAATTTGCATCTGAAATAAACAAGAGAAAAACTTATTCAAAGCTGTTTTCAAAAGTTATGTTTAACCTGAAATATTGTCTCAAACTGATGTTCTCAGACTGAGAGAATGACGTTTTCTAAGATTCTGCTGGAGCTCTGAATAGCAGTTTTCAAACATCAAATAAAGGGTTTATATAGCTATATATATCAATTTGCATCTGAAATAAACAAGAGAAACATTTATTCGAAGCTGTTTTCAAAAGTCATGTTTAACCTGAAATATTGTCTCAAACTGATGTTCTCAGACTGAGAGAATGACGTTTTCTAAGATTCTGCTGGAGCTCTGAATAGCAGTTTTCAAACATCAAATAAAGGGTTTATATAGCTATATATATCAATTTGCATCTGAAATAAACAAGAGAAACACTTATTCGAAGCTGTTTTCAAAAGTTATGTTTAACCTGAAACATTGTCTCAAACTGATGTTCTCAGACTGAGAGAATGACGTTTTCTAAGATTCTGCTGGAGCTCTGAATAGCAGTTTTCAAACATCAAATAAAGGGTTTATATAGCTATATATATCATTTTCCATCTGAAATAAACAAGAGAAACACTTATTCGAAGCTGTTTTCAAAAGTTATGGTTAACCTGAAATATTGTCTCAAACTGATGTTCTCAGACTGAGAGAATGACGTTTTCTAAGATTCTGCTGGAGCTCTGAATAGCAGTTTTCAAACATCAAATAAAGGGTTTATATAGCTATATATATCAATTTGCATCTGAAATAATCAAGAGAAACACTTATTCGAAGCTGTTTTCAAAAGTTATGTTTAACCTGAAATATTGTCTCAAACTGATGTTCTCAGACTGAGAGAATGACGTTTTCTAAGATTCTGCTGGAGCTCTGAATAGCAGTTTTCAAACATCAAATAAAGGGTTTATATAGCTATATATATCAATTTCCATCTGAAATAAACAAGAGAAACACTTATTCGAAGCTGTTTTCAAAAGTTATGTTTAACCTGAAACATTGTCTCAAACTGATGTTCTCAGACTGAGAGAATGACGTTTTCTAAGATTCTGCTGGAGCTCTGAATAGCAGTTTTCAAACATCAAATAAAGGGTTTATATAGCTATATATATCAATTTGCATCTGAAATAAACAAGAGAAACATTTATTCTAAGCTGTTTTCAAAAGTTATGTTTAACCTGAAATATTGTCTCAAACTGATCTTCTCAGACTGAGAGAATGACGTTTTCCAAGATTCTGCTGGAGCTCTGAATAACAGTTTTAAAACATCAAATAAAGGGTTTATATAGCTATATATATCAATTTGCATCTGAAATAAACAAAAGAAAAACTTATTCAAAGCTGTTTTCAAAAGTTATGTTTAACCTGAAATATTGTCTCAAACTGATGTTCTCAGACCGAGAGAATGACGTTTTCTAAGATTCTGCTGGAGCTCTGAATAGCAGTTTTCAAACATCAAATAAAGGGTTTATATAGCTATATATATCAATTTGCATCTGGAATAAACAAGAGAAACACTTATTCGAAGCTGTTTTCAAAAGTTATGTTTAACCTGAAATATTGTCTCAAACTGATGTTCTCAGACTGAGAGAATGACGTTTTCTAAGATTCTGCTGGAGCTCTGAATAGCAGTTTTCAAACATCAAATAAAGGGTTTATATAGCTATATATATCAATTTGCATCTGAAATAAACAAAAGAAAAACTTATTCAAAGCTGTTTTCAAAAGTTATGTTTAACCTGAAATATTGTCTCAAACTGATGTTCTCAGACCGAGAGAATGACGTTTTCTAAGATTCTGCTGGAGCTCTGAATAGCAGTTTTCAAACATCAAATAAAGGGTTTATATAGCTATATATATCAATTTGCATCTGAAATAAACAAGAGAAACACTTATTCGAAGCTGTTTTCAAAAGTTATGTTTAACCTGAAATATTGTCTCAAACTGATGTTCTCAGACTGAGAGAATGACGTTTTCTAAGATTCTGCTGGAGCTCTGAATAGCAGTTTTCAAACATCAAATAAAGGGTTTATATAGCTATATATATCAATTTGCATCTGAAATAAACAAGAGAAACACTTATTCGAAGCTGGTTTCAAAAGTTATGTTTAACCTGAAATATTGTCTCAAACTGATGTTCTCAGACCGAGAGAATGACGTTTTCTAAGATTCTGCTGAAGCTCTGAATAGCAGTTTTCAAATATCAAATAAAGGGTTTATATAGCTATATATATCAATTTGCATCTGAAATAAACAAGAGAAACACTTATTCGAAGCTGTTTTCAAAAGTTATGTTTAACCTGAAATATTGTCTCAAACTGATTGTTCTCAGACTGAGAGAATGACGTTTTCCAAGATTCTGCTGGAGCTCTGAATAACAGTTTTCAAACATCAAATAAAGGGTTTATATAGCTATATATATCAGTTTGCATCTGAAATAAACAAGAGAAACACTTATTCGAAGCTGTTTTCAAAGGATATGTTTAAGTGAGACCTTCTCTAAATGTGATGTATTCAGACTGAGATGTATTTGATGTCCAATCCCGCCACCTTGTGGTTCTTCTTTTTTATCAACATTTCTCTTTTTTTTTCCACAATGCAATTCCCCCAAGCACCCTACCTGGTGCACAAACCAAACACCACCATGTCTTCTCCTTTGAATTTGATTGACAGGTCCACCAGAACGGTCTTGTAGATACAGCATTGCGTTGTCTAGTCCGAGCGAGTCTCAGAATGTTTTCACAGTCTTGGAAGTAGTGAACGCGGGCTAAGATGCTGCTGGAGCTCTGAATAACAGTTTTCAAACATCAAATAAAGGGTTTATATAGCTATATATATCAATTTGCATCTGAAATAAACAAGAGAAACACTTATTCGAAGCTGTTTTCAAAAGTTATGTTTAACCTGAAATATTGTCTCAAACTGATGTTCTCAGACTGAGAGAATGACGTTTTCTAAGATTCTGCTGGAGCTCTGAATAGCAGTTTTCAAACATCAAATAAAGGGTTTATATAGCTATATATATCAATTTGCATCTGGAATAAACAAGAGAAACACTTATTCGAAGCTGTTTTCAAAAGTTATGTTTAACCTGAAATATTGTCTCAAACTGATGTTCTCAGACTGAGAGAATGACGTTTTCTAAGATTCTGCTGGAGCTCTGAATAGCAGTTTTCAAACATCAAATAAAGGGTTTATATAGCTATATATATCAATTTGCATCTGAAATAAACAAAAGAAAAACTTATTCAAAGCTGTTTTCAAAAGTTATGTTTAACCTGAAATATTGTCTCAAACTGATGTTCTCAGACCGAGAGAATGACGTTTTCTAAGATTCTGCTGGAGCTCTGAATAGCAGTTTTCAAACATCAAATAAAGGGTTTATATAGCTATATATATCAATTTGCATCTGAAATAAACAAGAGAAACACTTATTCGAAGCTGTTTTCAAAAGTTATGTTTAACCTGAAATATTGTCTCAAACTGATGTTCTCAGACTGAGAGAATGACGTTTTCTAAGATTCTGCTGGAGCTCTGAATAGCAGTTTTCAAACATCAAATAAAGGGTTTATATAGCTATATATATCAATTTGCATCTGAAATAAACAAGAGAAACACTTATTCGAAGCTGGTTTCAAAAGTTATGTTTAACCTGAAATATTGTCTCAAACTGATGTTCTCAGACCGAGAGAATGACGTTTTCTAAGATTCTGCTGAAGCTCTGAATAGCAGTTTTCAAATATCAAATAAAGGGTTTATATAGCTATATATATCAATTTGCATCTGAAATAAACAAGAGAAACACTTATTCGAAGCTGTTTTCAAAAGTTATGTTTAACCTGAAATATTGTCTCAAACTGATTGTTCTCAGACTGAGAGAATGACGTTTTCCAAGATTCTGCTGGAGCTCTGAATAACAGTTTTCAAACATCAAATAAAGGGTTTATATAGCTATATATATCAATTTGCATCTGAAATAAACAAGAGAAACACTTATTCGAAGCTGTTTTCAAAGGATATGTTTAAGTGAGACCTTCTCTAAATGTGATGTATTCAGACTGAGATGTATTTGATGTCCAATCCCGCCACCTTGTGGTTCTTCTTTTTTATCAACATTTCTCTTTTTTTTTCCACAATGCAATTCCCCCAAGCACCCTACCTGGTGCACAAACCAAACACCACCATGTCTTCTCCTTTGAATTTGATTGACAGGTCCACCAGAACGGTCTTGTAGATACAGCATTGCGTTGTCTAGTCCGAGCGAGTCTCAGAATGTTTTCACAGTCTTGGAAGTAGTGAACGCGGGCTAAGATGCTGCTGGAGCTCTGAATAACAGTTTTCAAACATCAAATAAAGGGTTTATATAGCTATATATATCAATTTGCATCTGAAATAAACAAGAGAAACACTTATTCGAAGCTGTTTTCAAAAGTTATGTTTAACCTGAAATATTGTCTCAAACTGATGTTCTCAGACTGAGAGAATGACGTTTTCTAAGATTCTGCTGGAGCTCTGAATAGCAGTTTTCAAACATCAAATAAAGGGTTTATATAGCTATATATCAATTTGCATCTGAAATAAACAAGAGAAACACTTATTCGAAGCTGTTTTCAAAAGTAATGTTTAACATGAAATACTGTCTCAAACTGATGTTCTCAGACTGAGAGAATGACGTTTTCTAAGATTCTGCTGGAGCTCTGAATAGCAGTTTTCAAACATCAAATAAAGGATTTATATAGCTATATATATCAATTTGCATCTGAAATAAACAAGAGAAAAACTTATTCAAAGCTGTTTTCAAAAGTTATGTTTAACCTGAAATATTGTCTCAAACTGATGTTCTCAGACTGAGAGAATGACGTTTTCTAAGATTCTGCTGGAGCTCTGAATAGCAGTTTTCAAACATCAAATAAAGGGTTTATATAGCTATATATATCAATTTGCATCTGAAATAAACAAGAGAAACATTTATTCCAAGCTGTTTTCAAAAGTTATGTTTAACCTGAAATATTGTCTCAAATTGATGTTCTGAGACTGAGAGAATGACGTTTTCTAAGATTCTGCTGGAGCTCTGTATAGCAGTTTTCAAACATCAAATAAAGGGTTTATATAGCTATATATATCAATTTGCATCTGAAATAAACAAGAAAAAAACTTATTCAAAGCTGTTTTCATAAGTTATGTTTAACCTGAAATATTGTCTCAAACTGATGTTCTCAGACTGAGAGAATGACGTTTTCTAAGATTCTGCTGGAGCTCTGAATAGCAGTTTTCAAACATCAAATAAAGGGTTTGTATAGCTATATATATCAATTTGCATCTGAAATAAACAAGAGAAACACTTATTCGAAGCTGTTTTCAAAAGTTATGTTTAACCTGAAACATAGTCTCAAACTGATGTTCTCAGACTGAGAGAATGACGTTTTCTAAGATTCTGCTGGAGCTCTGAATAGCAGTTTTCAAACATCAAATAAAGGGTTTATATAGCTATATATATCAATTTGCATCTGGAATAAACAAGAGAAACACTTATTCGAAGCTGTTTTCAAAAGTTATGTTTAACCTGAAATATTGTCTCAAACTGATTGTTCTCAGACTGAGAGAATGACGTTTTCCAAGATTCTGCTGGAGCTCTGAATAACAGTTTTCAAACATCAAATAAAGGGTTTATATAGCTATATATATATCAATTTGCATCTGAAAAAAACAAGAGAAACACTTATTCGAAGCTGTTTTCAAAAGTTATGTTTAACATGAAATATTGTCTCAAACTGATGTTAAACGGTTTATATAGCTATATATATCAATTTGCATCTGAAATAAACAAGAGAAACACTTATTCGAAGCTGTTTTCAAAAGTTATGTTTAACCTGAAATATTGTCTCAAACTGATGTTCTCAGACTGAGAGAATGACGTTTTCCAAGATTCTGCTGGAGCTCTGAATAACAGTTTTCAAACATCAAATAAAGGGTTTATATAGCTATATATATCAATTTGCATCTGAAATAAACAAGAGAAACACTTATTCGAAGCTGTTTTCAAAGGATATGTTTAAGTGAGACCTTCTCTAAATGTGATGTATTCAGACTGAGATGTATTTGATGTCCAATCCCGCCACCTTGTGGTTCTTCTTTTTTATCAACATTTCTCTTTTTTTTTCCACAATGCAATTCCCCCAAGCACCCTACCTGGTGCACAAACCAAACACCACCATGTCTTCTCCTTTGAATTTGATTGACAGGTCCACCAGAACGGTCTTGTAGATACAGCATTGCGTTGTCTAGTCCGAGCGAGTCTCAGAATGTTTTCACAGTCTTGGAAGTAGTGAACGCGGGCTAAGATGCTGCTGGAGCTCTGAATAACAGTTTTCAAACATCAAATAAAGGGTTTATATAGCTATATATATCAATTTGCATCTGAAATAAACAAGAGAAAAACATATTCAAAGCTGTTTTCAAAAGTTATTTTTAACCTGAAATATTGTCTCAAACTGATGTTCTCAGACCGAGAGAATGACGTTTTCTAAGATTCTGCTGGAGCTCTGAATAGCAGTTTTCAAACATCAAATAAAGGGTTTATATAGCTATATATATCAATTTGCATCTGAAATAAACAAGAGAAACACTTATTCGAAGCTGGTTTCAAAAGTTATGTTTAACCTGAAATATTGTCTCAAACTGATGTTCTCAGACTGAGAGAATGACGTTTTCCAAGATTCTGCTGGAGCTCTGAATAACAGTTTTCAAACATCAAATAAAGGGTTTATATAGCTATATATATCAATTTGCATCTGAAATAAACAAGAGAAACACTTATTCGAAGCTGTTTTCAAAGGATATGTTTAAGTGAGACCTTCTCTAAATGTGATGTATTCAGACTGAGATGTATTTGATGTCCAATCCCGCCACCTTGTGGTTCTTCTTTTTTATCAACATTTCTCTTTTTTTTTCCACAATGCAATTCCCCCAAGCACCCTACCTGGTGCACAAACCAAACACCACCATGTCTTCTCCTTTGAATTTGATTGACAGGTCCACCAGAACGGTCTTGTAGATACAGCATTGCGTTGTCTAGTCCGAGCGAGTCTCAGAATGTTTTCACAGTCTTGGAAGTAGTGAACGCGGGCTAAGATGCTGCTGGAGCTCTGAATAACAGTTTTCAAACATCAAATAAAGGGTTTATATAGCTATATATATCAATTTGCATCTGAAATAAACAAGAGAAAAACATATTCAAAGCTGTTTTCAAAAGTTATTTTTAACCTGAAATATTGTCTCAAACTGATGTTCTCAGACCGAGAGAATGACGTTTTCTAAGATTCTGCTGGAGCTCTGAATAGCAGTTTTCAAACATCAAATAAAGGGTTTATATAGCTATATATATCAATTTGCATCTGAAATAAACAAGAGAAACACTTATTCGAAGCTGGTTTCAAAAGTTATGTTTAACCTGAAATATTGTCTCAAACTGATGTTCTCAGACTAAGAGAATGAAGTTTTCCAAGATTCTGCTGGAGCTCTGAAATGCAGTTTTCAAACATCAAATAAAGGGTTTATATAGCTATATATATCAATTTGCATCTGAAATAAACAAGAGAAACACTTATTCGAAGCTGTTTTCAAAAGTTATGTTTAACCTGAAATATTGTCTCAAACTGATGTTCTCAGACTGAGAGAATGAAGTTTTCCAAGATTCTGCTGGAGCTCTGAATAGCAGTTTTCAAACATCACATTAAGGGTTTATATAGCTATATATATCAATTTGCATCTGAAATAAACAAGAGAAAAACTTATTCAAAGCTGTTTTCAAAAGTTATGTTTAACCTGAAATATTGTCTCAAACTGATGTTCTCAGACTGAGAGAATGACGTTTTCTAAGATTCTGCTGGAGCTCTGAATAGCAGTTTTCAAACATCAAATAAAGGGTTTATATAGCTATATATCAATTTGCATCTGAAATAAACAAGAGAAACACTTATTCAAAGCTGTTTTCAAAAGTTATGTTTAACCTGAAATATTGTCTCAAACTGATCTTCTCAGACTGAGAGAATGACGTTTTCTAAGATTCTGCTGGAGCTCTGAATAACAGTTTTCTAACATCAAATAAAGGGTTTATATAGCTATATATATCAATTTGCATCTGAAATAAACAAGAGAAACACTTATTCGAAGCTGTTTTTAAAAGTTATGTTTAACCTGAAATATTGTCTCAAACTGATGTTCTCAGACCGAGAGAATGACGTTTTCTAAGATTCTGCTGGAGCTCTGAATAGCAGTTTTCAAACATCAAATAAAGGGTTTATATAGCTATATATATCATTTTCCATCTGAAATAAACAAGAGAAACACTTATTCGAAGCTGTTTTCAAAAGTTATGTTTAACCTGAAATATTGTCTCAAACTGATGTTCTCAGACTGAGAGAATGACGTTTTCTAAGATTCTGCTGGAGCTCTGTATAGCAGTTTTCAAACATCAAATAAAGGGTTTATATAGCTATATATATCAATTTGCATATGAAATAAACAAGAGAAAAACTTATTCAAAGCTGTTTTCAAAAGTTATGTTTAACCTGAAATATTGTCTCAAACTGATGTTCTCAGACTGAGAGAATGACGTTTTCTAAGATTCTGCTGGAGCTCTGAATAGCAGTTTTCAAACATCAAATAAAGGGTTTATATAGCTATATATATCAATTTGCATCTGAAATAAACAAGAGAAACACTTATTCGAAGCTGTTTTCAAAAGTTATGTTTAACCTGAAATATTGTCTCAAACTGATGTTCTCAGACTGAGAGAATGACGTTTTCTAAGATTCTGCTGGAGCTCTGAATAGCAGTTTTCAAACATCAAATAAAGGGTTTATATAGCTATATATATCAATTTGCATCTGAAATAAACAAGAGAAACACTTATTCGAAGCTGTTTTCAAAAGTTATGTCTAACCTGAAATATTGTCTCAAACTGATGTTCTCAGACTGAGAGAATGACGTTTTCTAAGATTCTGCTGGAGCTCTGAATAACAGTTTTCTAACATCAAATAAAGGGTTGATATAGCTATATATATCAATTTGCATCTGAAATAAACAAGAGAAACACTTATTCGAAGCTGTTTTCAAAAGTTATGTTTAACCTGAAATATTGTCTCAAACTGATGTTCTCAGACTAAGAGAATGAAGTTTTCCAAGATTCTGCTGGAGCTCTGAATAGCAGTTTTCAAACATCAAATAAAGGGTTTATATAGCTATATATATCAATTTGCATCTGAAATAAACAAGAGAAACACTTATTCGAAGCTGTTTCAAAAGTTATGTTTAACCTGAAATATTGTCTCAAACTGATGTTCTCAGACTGAGAGAATGACGTTTTCCAAGATTCTGCTGGAGCTCTGAATAGCAGTTTTCAAACATCAAATAAAGGGTTTATATAGCTATATATATATATATATATATATATTTGCATCTGAAATAAACAAGAGAAAAACTTATTCAAAGCTGTTTTCAAAAGTTATGTTTAACTTGAAATATTGTCTCAAACTGATGTTCTCAGACTGAGAGAATGACGTTTTCTAAGATTCTGCTGGAGCTCTGAATAGCAGTTTTCAAACATCAAATAAAGGGTTTATATAGCTATATATATCAATTTGCATCTGAAATAAACAAGAGAAACACTTATTCCAAGCTGTTTTCAAAAGTTATGTTTAACCTTGAAGACATATTCTAAATTAATTTCCTATAGGTGTATCCATTGATGAGTTGAATGTATGTCCTTTGTGTAATCAACTGTTAAACATTGATAATGTCATCTCTCATTCAGATCTTAAACATCCTGTGTTGTGTTTTACGACAGCTCTCTTCCTCACAGCAGGGGTTATGAAGTTTCAGGGCTCAGGGGCTCTGGCCAATTGTGTCTTAACTTTTATGGCCCTTGGTGACATGGCTTAAAGGTGACTGTGAAGATAACATACTGTATGTATTGGGGGAGGAAGGATAAAGCCACAGTAACAAATGTTGTGATTGTTTAGACAAGGATGTTCCCGACTTTTGAAGTATCAGGACACGGAATTTAGGGCCCTCGAACCTGGTTGGAGATAACAGGTGTGAAGGAGGTCAGGAGATTCTTTGTTTAGATTAGTGATCAGATCAAACAACATCTGTTGTTCATTATGGAGTCAGATTTGGTTCTGGGAGTGTCTTGAGTGTCTTGGCTTTAAAAGACGAGACGATCTAAAGATTAAGGGCCACTCTCTGGGAGGACCTGGGTGAGCCAGGATGACTGACAGAGATTGGACCAAGCGCTGGAACTGTGGTATTTCTGAACAATTTGAATAATTTGCATTTCTTTGTTAAACTGTTGTATTTAAGGTCTTGTAAGGCCTACTTTGGTAATCATACTTTGTTATTAATAAATTGACTGTTTTAATTCTAAAATGTCACTCTTCCTTGGATCAAACGAATGCGCAGAACTCATTAGACAGGAAAGAGATTTGAGTTCCTTTAAATTGGTGGACCCTCGACGTGATCCAGGGAGGAAAGACGACTCCGGTTGAGGTGACGGGGCCTGGATTCCTGGACTCAAAAATTACAAGCTGCGCAGCATAAAACGGTAAGAAGACACCACTTTATTGATTAGAAGTCTTCTTTTGAGTCCAGATCCAGGTTTCGTGGCTGAGATCAAGATAAATTTAAATTTAAATAAGTATAGAGCAAAGTGTGTTTGATTGTTCGGAAATACCAGAGGTTGATTGTTAAATTTTGTTGTTGTTGTTAAATATGTGTAAGGAATAAGGTCAGATGTGCTGCTTTTGATTTGAAATTTTATAAAGTAAGAAAATAAGGGTCATTTTTGATTTAATGAATCAAGTTTTATGAACCTAAAGGGTGTCAACATAAATAACTTGTTCATTGAATGAGAAATGATCATAAGCTGTTAAAATTGATAAAGTTAAAAAATAAGGGTCGTTTTTGATTTAATGAAGCAAGTTGTACGAACCTGAGGGGGTCGACACAAACAACTTGTTCATTGAATAGGAAATGATCATAAGCTGTTAAAATTAAAAAGTAAAAAAATAAGGGTCATTGTTGATGCAATGAGACAAGTTGTATGAACCCAACTTGTTCATTGAATTAAACATGATCATAAAATGTTAAGATTAAATCAATAAGGGTTGTGACTACTTTCACGATCATAGAAAAGCAGACACATCTGGAAGAAAAAATAAATAAAAAATAGATAAATAATAAAATTAAAATCAAAATAGAAATGAAACAAATATTTTAATAAAGGCTTAGGCTTAAGACGCCTAATATTGATTGGGAATCAATGCCTTTAAGGTTTGGAACCTGCGTTCTCCTCGGGCTGGGCCCGGAGTATTGAGTTGTATCAATAACTTGAAGAACCGAAAAAGGTTGGAGGCCTTGGGGTCTGATCCGCCCCTTAAGAACCCAAGGAGTTAGACTCCAAGTTCAAACTAGGTTGAGTCTTTATAAAAAAAAAAAGGTTAGGAACCTGCGTTCTCCTCTGGATGAGGCCGGAGTATTGAGTTGTATCAATAACGAGAAGAACCGAAAGGGTTGGAGGCCCTGGTAATTTACAACCAAAAGAACCCAGAGTGGGACTCTGTGTTTGAACTAGGTTTAATTAAAGACGTCATTTTTGTTAGTTTTGTTTTGCTTTGTATTGTGATAATAGCTTGATTTTGTGTTGTTAAGAAGTTAATTTTCTATGAAGTTGAAATTAATCTGTGGTTCGAAGTGGAATTTTGGGTGCAGCCTGCTGAGCTGAGGAAAAAACCTACAATCTTGTCCTTTTTTAGGTGAATCCCTGGACTAAAACGCAGACAGAGCGTTGATAAAACAAATTCCCTTGAACTAAAACGTATAACATCTTTAATGTTACGTTTTTCTTTTCTTTCCATATTCTCTTGAAAAAACGTAACTTCTGTGAATGTTACGTTCTCCTTTTATATTTCCTTTGATATCAAACTTACAGCGTCTTTGAACGTTGCATTTTTTCTTCTTTTACGTTCCTAATTTACAGCCGCTGTGCTGAGAAACGTCTGTGGACGTTTTCATTTCTTGTAACAAAATGAGTGTGGAAATTGACCGGGAGAAAGAATGGTTTGACTGGGGAATGGTTCCACGGTGTGGTGAATCTGTTGGGATGCAACTTGAAAAAATATTCGAGCAAATGAGAAGTTCTGTCCCAACAGCCAAGGATGCAAAGGAAGTTGAAAAAGAGGGATGTGCAGAGAAATGTTGGAAGGAGAGTGTCTCTGAGAGGAGAAATGAGGGGGAAATTCCCCACAACCCCCGAAATACAGAAACACAGGAGAAACCTGGAACTACATGCAGGATCACGGCAAACATCCACGTCACTCGACCATCTGATCGACGGGAGGAAAGCAGACAACTTTCTAAAGCCAGTGACTTGACATGGAACTATTGACGACCCAAGGGACTTCTGACTTGGTAATATGAACACAAAAATACACTCATTATGAATGGTTTGGAAAACTAGGCCTTAAAATATTGTTATTGAAAATAAAAATTCCTATTAAAAATACCAAATTGATAAGAACTGAATACAATAAATTACTCGAAAGAAAATAATTAAGATTATAGCGCTAAAAATCCTATACCAATAAAAAGTAATAATAGGTCAAAAGATAAAGGCTTTTAAATAAATAAAAATAAAACATATAAGAGGAAATACTTAATATTTCCTTTGTTCCTCAACATCAGTGAAAAGACAAGAAACTAACTGTTAAAGATAAAAATGAATTTGAACATATTAAAGTAAAACCAGTTCCATTATTGAACAGGCTCATTGTTGGACAGAGTTCTGTCATGGAGTAACACATGTCTTAACAGGGGGGATGGTAAGGTCAAAAGGACGCTGTGTAGCAACACGCATCCCTCCATACTGTGAATTTTACTTTTTGTAAATCTTAGTTTAAAAGCTTAAAAACACAACCCACATTGTATCATGAGGTTAAATCTAGTTGGTTTTATGGTTGTTCTGTGAATTTATGTTGCTTGACTCTATTTGGTTGGACTATGGAAGTATTTGTCTTGGCTGATAAGAGTAATGGTTACTTGTTTAAATTGTGAGCTAAAGTTAGTCCTTGTTGTAAAGTTTCGACTCTGACTGAGATTGTTCTTTGTGGCTTGTTTGTTTACTCTGAGACTGTGTCAGCTGTTTTAACATCTAGGATTGTTTAAATTAGGTATATTTTTTAGGTTTTCAAGATCATTTTATAATTCAAAGCAAGTTCTGCTCCACTGAGTGTTTTCTTGTCCATGACATGAAATTAGACTGAACCTCTAGAGGGAGGAGCTCTATCTGTGGGATTGTTCACTACTTGGGGTTAGACTCTGAGATCTGTTCCTGTCCTACTAACACACTCCTTCCACTCTGTGACTTTTAACAAATTTGAGACATAGTGTCCATCTAATTACACTTTTTCAAAAAAGCTTTTCTTTTATGGAGATGAAATTTTCTGTCAAACAATCAAAGTACTATGGGTCACAGTGAAACATCAGAAAATGACCATTACTTTGACAAACAATTTTCTGGGGTCCGACAGTCATCACAACAAATGTTTGGTTTAAGAAAAAGGCAAAGTGGCTTCTCTCCCCTCTACTGTTATCACTCTCGCCCTATGAAGCAGCCTGATTCAGGAGAGTATGGAAGGCTGGTTCGCTTATGACGGGTAAGATCCTGACTAAAACCATGGGACAACCTAAGACAGGCACAGTCACGATTACTTGACCTAAGTCCCGTGAGAAGATTTCTCACTGATGGGACCATGCAGGTGATGCTGGTGAGCTGAGGTGGAAGAGAAAGTTTGTCAGAACCCTGTCTGATGACACGACGAAGCCACTCATGGGTCATGTTTTGCGAAACAGGCCAAAACCAATACATTGACTGATCCCATGAGGATGTTTGTAGCTGAAGAAAATCCTCCTTTTCTTGCATGATATTGTTTTCTTGACATTTTCTTGTCCGTTAATTGAAAGCATTGAAAGCTCTGATTTAAAATAGAAAAGGGGAATTCTCTGTAGAGAAGATTTTGAGATTTTTATTTTTGATTGGGAAGTATAATTCTCTAGTAGAAGAGATTCTGAACAGTCATAACTGTGAGACGGTGTAATGTAGGGAGTTAGGAAATTTAAGTGAAATGGAATTGCATAAAAAACGGGAAGTAAACTATCCTTTTATCTGCTACTTTTGGAAAGAAAAAGGGATAAAAGGATAGGAAGAAGATATATGGTTGAAAATGTAGTATCATTGAATTGGGATAATTTTTAGGATAAGTATTGCTACATGATATTCTGATTGTAAATGATTTGATACGCTGACTGGTTTGGAGTGACAGGCTTGACAACAGAACAATCTCAGATCTACTTTGAAGATGAAAGAGGAAACTTGTTAATTTGTGTTTAGGAATGTTGAGACTTTACCAACCAGAAGTGAATGAATAATCGAGGTGATAAAGAAGTTAATGAAGAAGTTGATTCTTAATTCAGTCTGTTGAGGTCTGTAAGTAAAAATAATTTTTAACTTAGATTTGAAAAGTAATGACGAGGCTTGATACATTGTCATTAGCGCTGATGGCAGTGAGATCATGTCCTATGAAGGATTTTATAGAAGTGATAATTGATAATACAATTAAAATGATTGATTTTCAGATTCTTTAGGGAACAGTTTGGTGTGTGTCATAAAGAAAAATATAAATACTTTAAATAACTATGGGGGTTAGAATATTTTTGGGAACTTTTGATAATTGTTGATTTGATGATTACTTTAAAATAGTTAATTTCTAAACTTAAACTGGAAATCACTTATTATGAATTTGATTTGTGTAAAGTTTAATAAAAAAAAAAAAACGGAAAAAAAACGTTATGAGTCGAACAACTGGATAAATGAATTGAAGAAAGAACATTTAAAAGAAATAACCGCTTTATATTTGAATCATCAGTTTGATCAGATGATAACTGAACTTATGCATTTGACTGACTTACAGACATGACATGACGTAGACCGAACACTGTGCATCTGCAGTGCAACAGATTTTGTGTCTATGTGTTTGTGTGTTTGTGTGTCTATGTGTCCATGTGTCTATTTGTCTGTGTGTCTATGTGAGTGCCAGGATGCAAGAAGATGAGATCATGTGTGTGTTTGCACTGAGAGAAAGAAGCAATGAACACTAACATATACCGGCATGTGATACGTGCATGTGCATGATTCAATTGATCATTGTTTTGATATTTGTCTAACGAAGTGAACAAGATTTATCCTAAAAGGTTCTAGGAATGCTGCACCTCAAGTGAGGTGGAGAAGAGTCCTCATAAATCTCTTCTTTCCTCAATTCTGTGTGTGTGAGAGTGAGAGAGACCCTTCACCAAACGTTTATTTTGCAGGATCAGGTCAGAACCTGAAGGCTCCATTTCACATATCAATGATGTTTAGTAACAGTGTTTGTTTCTAATGATGACTTAAATTCTCCAGGAGCAGAAGCAACACACCTGTCAGTAGTTTGGTGGTCTAGAGACACCAGGACCTTGTTGAGTGTGTTGTGTCTCATGATATTGTGATAATGTGTAACTGTCTTGTCCTTTGTGATGAACATTGTGCGCTTGCGAAATAACCTTCAATTTTATAGAGAAATGATTTGCAGCACTGATAGGTTTAAGTGTGGGACCTCCATGACTAAGGTAAGACCAGGAATTCATAACAAGAAAAGATTTTTCGAAATTTAGGAAGGTGGTGATAGCTGCCGCGAGACGATGCCTGGTTGAGTTTGGAGACTGTGCTGGGTGGGACCATGACTAAGAGCTCACCGCCGACATGGCTTTGAGGGTCTGAGAAAGGAGACCTAGTCCAGACGAACGGCAAGTCTAGCGGAGAGGTCAAAGGTGCCACGCTGGAGACAGGACCAGCCGAAGGAGGGTGTAACGTGAGACCAGACCAGACACGTGAGGGTTCTACACGGGAAGCTGAACCGGCTACATCCAAGTCCGGACCGGATTGGAGTTCCAGGTGGACAGAAGAGAAGATGCGTGCTGTCCCCAACAAGTGGTAGAACGTTACCACCAACTGCGGCCCTACAATCTGTGGCCCTACTTCCTGTGGTCCCTGCATCCTCACTCCTTGAAGTCTCACTGCTTTTCACCAGCAGTGATCCACCCCTGCACCTGATGAAGTCTTGCTGCCAGCGATGACCTTTTCCACCACATCACTACCGCTTGATGGCAATTTTCCTGCTTTTGCCTATTTCCTTAAACCATTTTGAAATATGGCTTTCCACAACAACCAGCGGAAACACCCTACAATGCCTACATGAGTGCATTGTCCTGAGTCTTGAGCCACATGGACTGGGGCGCTCAGGGAATTTCCATTTCTTTCTATCAAAGAGGTGCTGAATGGAATCCTGCGCCTCCACCAAGCGATCATGTCCCTCATTGAGTGTTTGTTTTGCTCATGAAATCATCTCAATTCACTTGATGAACTAAAAAGTTTGGAAGCCCACAAACAACATTGGTAGCTCGCTTGAAAACTCTTTAAATGATATCCCTTGTAATGCTGCCTTTCTGACACAAACTTGGGAATTAACTATTGAGGTTTTCTTGTTTTAAGATTCACACTGGAAATGATAAAATCTTGGTTGGTTTTGAACAAATAGATTTAAAAATGCTAGATTTCACTGTAGCAATTGGTATTGTTCAGTGAAAGGAGGGTGTATGATTCATATCAAATTCACAGGTTAAATAGTTTTTGAATGCTTGCAAAAGTGGGAAACAGACACATAGGGTGTCCGTAAAAATTGAAAGATTGTATGAGATGATGTTTTTGGGAGTAATCTGTGAGCATGAATTTAGTTGGAAGCCACAGTATTTAAAAAATAATAATAATTTGGAAAAAAGAAATGAGAAAAATCGAATTGTATAATCTACAAAGTAGGGGATTTGTAAAATTTTTGCATATTATAATTCTCACGTATAAGGCCGTTTATGAAATTGTGTTGAGGTTTTGGGGAAATACATGTAGAAATACATAGACCCTATGATTAAAAACTCCAGAATGAGTTATTAGAATAATTCGCAATGCTTCCCATTAGAAAAACTACTAATACATAACTTAGAAAGTCTGGCATTTTCAAAATTAGTTGACATTTTTACATTTAAAACATTAGAAGCATTATTTTGAGTTAAGAATTGAGAACTAATGTTAAATATAGTTGGTTTCATTTATGTAAGCGAAATAATGAAAGAGGTTTTGTGAAATAGTTTTGTAGAAACTGGTCAGTTTAAAAATAAGATACATTTAAAAAATATAAATGAAAAGCTAATAACATTGAAATGTAAAATACCTAAGGATTACAAGGTGAAATGAATGAAATGTGAAATGATTGTTTTTATTTTTTTTGTTTAGAAAATTGATATTTTGGGTTTATTTCATGGATTACATAGGATAGGAAAATAAGTTTGGGCTTCAGCCTGCTCCTTTTTCGATTACAGAGTTTGTTTAAGGGTTTGTGGTGAGAAAATGGTGTGTAGAAGTTATGGAAATAACTGCAAACTGATTGATCATTTACCATATACCAGATTTTGAGACAAAAGGTTTTGAACTTCAACATTTTAAAGGTTGACCTCTGGTTTCAGAGGTCAAAGGAGGGATTGAAGACATATTCTAAATTAATTTCCTATAGGTGTATCCATTGATGAGTTGAATGTATGTCCTTTGTGTAATCAACTGTTAAACATTGATAATGTCATCTCTCATTCAGATCTTAAACATCCTGTGTTGTGTTTTACGACAGCTCTCTTCCTCACAGCAGGGGTTATGAAGTTTCAGGGCTCAGGGGCTCTGGCCAATTGTGTCTTAACTTTTATGGCCCTTGGTGACATGGCTTAAAGGTGACTGTGA
This sequence comes from Callionymus lyra, assembly GCF_982586985.1. NCBI lineage: Eukaryota > Metazoa > Chordata > Actinopteri > Syngnathiformes > Callionymidae > Callionymus > Callionymus lyra. The sequence goes on along the minus strand of NW_028258543.1, from coordinate 213,509 downwards.
AGATAACATACTGTATGTATTGGGGGAGGAAGGATAAAGCCACAGTAACAAATGTTGTGATTGTTTAGACAAGGATGTTCCCGACTTTTGAAGTATCAGGACACGGAATTTAGGGCCCTCGAACCTGGTTGGAGATAACAGGTGTGAAGGAGGTCAGGAGATTCTTTGTTTAGATTAGTGATCAGATCAAACAACATCTGTTGTTCATTATGGAGTCAGATTTGGTTCTGGGAGTGTCTTGAGTGTCTTGGCTTTAAAAGACGAGACGATCTAAAGATTAAGGGCCACTCTCTGGGAGGACCTGGGTGAGCCAGGATGACTGACAGAGACTGGACCAAGCGCTGGAACTGTGGTATTTCTGAACAATTTGAATAATTTGCATTTCTTTGTTAAACTGTTGTATTTAAGGTCTTGTAAGGCCTACTTTGGTAATCATACTTTGTTATTAATAAATTGACTGTTTTAATTCTAAAATGTCACTCTTCCTTGGATCAAACGAATGCGCAGAACTCATTAGACAGGAAAGAGATTTGAGTTCCTTTAACCTGAAATATTGTCTCAAACTGATGTTCTCAGACTGAGAGAATGACGTTTTCCAGGATTCTGCTGGAGCTCTGAATAACAGTTTTCAAACATCAAATAAAGGGTTTATATAGATATATATATCAATTTGCATCTGAAATAAACAAGAGAAATACTTATTCGAAGCTGTTTTCAAAAGTTATGTTTAACCTGAAATATTGTCTCAAACTGATGTTCTCAGACTGAGAGAATGACGTTTTCTAAGATTCTGCTGGAGCTCTGAATAGCAGTTTTCAAACATCAAATAAAGGGTTTATATAGCTATATATATCAATTTGCATCTGACATAAACAAGAGAAACACTTATTCGAAACTGTTTTCAAAAGTTATGTTTAACCTGAAATATTGTCTCAAACTGATGTTCTCAGACTGAGAGAATGACGTTTTCCAAGATTCTGCTGGAGCTCTGAATAGCAGTTTTCAAACATCAAATAAAGGGTTTATATAGCTATATATAACAATTTGCATCTGAAATAAACAAGAGAAACACATTCAAAGCTGTTTTCAAAAGTTATGTTTAACCTGAAATATTGTCTCAAACTGATGTTCTCAGACTGAGAGAATGACGTTTTCTAAGATTCTGCTGGAGCTCTGAATAACAGTTTTCAAACCTCAAATAAAGGGTTTATATAGCTATATATATCAATTTGCATCTGAAATAAACAAGAGAAACACATTCGAAGCTGTTTTCAAAAGTTATGTTTAACCTGAAATATTGTCTCAAACTGATGTTCTCAGACTGAGAGAATGACGTTTTCTAAGATTCTGCTGGAGCTCTGAATAGCAGTTTTCAAACATCAAATAAAGGGTTTATATAGCTATATATATCAATTTGCATCTGAAATAAACAAGAGAAACACTTATTCGAAACTGTTTTCAAAAGTTATGTTTAACCTGAAATATTGTCTCAAACTGATGTTCTAAGACTGAGAGAATGACGTTTTCTAAGATTCTGCTGGAGCTCTGAATAGCAGTTTTCAAACATCAAATAAAGGGTTTATATAGCTATATATATATCAATTTGCATCTGAAATAAACAAGAGAAACACTTATTCCAAGCTGTTTTCAAAAGTTATGTTTAACCTGAAATATTGTCTCAAACTGATGTTCTCAGACTAAGAATGACGTTTTCCAAGATTCTGCTGGGGCTCTGAATAACAGTTTTCAAACATCAAATAAAGGGTTTATATAGCTATATATATCAATTTGCATCTGAAATAAACAAGAGAAACACTTATTCGAAGCTGTTTTCAAAAGTTATGTTTAACATGAAATATTGTCTCAAACTGATGTTCTCAGACTGAGAATGACGTTTTCCAAGATTCTGCTGGAGCTCTGAATAACAGTTTTCAAACATCAAATAAAGGGTTTATATAGCTATATCTATCAAATTGCATTGAAATAAACAAGAGAAACACTTATTCGAAACTGTTTTCAAAAGTTATGTTTAACATGAAATATTGTCTCAAACTGATGTTCTAAGACTGAGAGAATGACGTTTTCTAAGATTCTGCTGGAGCTCTGAATAGCAGTTTTCAAACCTCAAATAAAGGGTTTATATAGCTATATATATCAATTTGCATCTGAAATAAACAAGCTGCTGGAGCTCTGAATAACACAATAAGACAAGTCCTTTTTAATTTATTGTTGATTGCATTTAAGTTTATGTTACATTTTAGTATTATTATTATTTTTGTTTTATTAAATTTTTATTTTAGTGCAAAAAAACATTTAACAACCAAGCATTTAGTCACACTTTATTTGTTTATTGGACAGGCTGGAAACGCACACACAGTGTTTTTAAAAGTAACAGAATCTCTACTACATTTGCATTTGCGTTTGTTTGTAAACGTATATACACAACGAGAGTTTGTCACATTAGGCTGCTACCGATGCGCGAGACACAGATTCGTTCAGTGAACGAGGATTCACATCCCGTTATTCGCGACACACAGATTCGTTCAATGAACGAGGATTCACATCCGGGGATTCGCGAGACACGGATTCCTTCAGTGAACGAGGATTCATGTTCAGCTGTGAACACACCTCAAGATCCTCTCTATTTGCTGAATTTCTCACGAATGTCTGTGTACTGCTCCTTGTCCGTGAACGCACCGGGCGTCCTTTTTTTTTTTTTTACATTGTCCCTGAAGTGCATTGAATGTTAACCTCAGGTCTGAATCCTTTAAGTTAGTAACGGATTGTTTGGCTGCGTTCAGGAAGTAGGTGATATTGCAGTCTGGGCTCCATAAGCACTGAGTTAGTGATTTAGTGAACGAACGAACTGAAAGAATATTTTGAACGAATCCTTTTAATGAACTGATTCTAGTTATTCAGTACAGTCAAAAGAACTGCCGATCCCATCACTAATACAAACTGCATCACCCCAGGTAAGTCATATTTGTGTTTTCTTTGGTACTTTTCACTTAATGTACATCACTAGCTTGCGTAAGCTAGTGCTAGCCACCATAGCGCATATTACATCAAAATTTGCATTGCATGCTAAATATAAGTTATTTAAAGCCATTTATTAGGTTGTTTGCAGTTATGTTTATGTCATGCTTTTTCATTGATCTTACCAGAACTGTAATAACTTTTAGTAAAGTGTAGTTTATGTTGATGAAATAGAAAATGTTTTCATAACTGTGAATTATTTTGAATCCATCTTCATTCTGATGGAATAATCACAACCTCTTTTTTTAATTGATATGTATATTTTGTCAAAGGGTATGCCAACACAAGTGGTGCCCCATCTTGCCCATTCTGTGCCATCACAACGTCCACAACTACCATCGGTAAGTTGTTAGACATAATTTAGGACTCCAGTTCCACCTCTTTCCATTTTGTGAGTGACGTTGAAGATAAATATCCTCTACCTGATTACGACAAATATTGTCCAAATTGTTATCAATTAATTGTTTTTTGTTATTTTGTTATTTGTTTATTTGACAATAAAATAACTTAACTTGACTTGATATGGAAATGTCTGATTCAAGTGACTGAAAGTTCAGTGAGACAACGGAGAAGAGGTGAGTAAAGTTTAATATATGTAACATTAATGTCATAATGCTTTTAGGGTGTGACTAGATGTTGAGGATAATTCAACCATATGAAGACTATCAAGGCCACTATTTATAATAATATTAATTTAGGCCATATTGTGATAAGGTCATTCTACTAAAAACACCCACATAAGGGCCAATAGGGGGTAAAAAAAGGTTTTTTTGTAACCTTTATTCTGTATAAAAATATACTTTATTCTGTATATTTAATTCATTATTTAATTCCAGCATAAAGAGGTAAACAAGATGGGAAACACTATAAAACAGTGGATGAAGGAAACATGGAGAGCTTATCTCTGAACGCATGATCAGTGCATTTATTTATTTATTTGTATTGTATTACATTTCTCCGATCCTTGTTATTCTAGTCAGGCTCTGACTGATCACTGACTTCCATCCAGCCTAACACCCCAGCTCGTGCTCTGAGGTCTATGGATCAGAATCTACTTGTGGTTCCTCGCACACGGTTCAGGACCAGAGGAGAGAAACCCTTCCAGGCAGTTGCTCCTAAGCTTTGGAACGATCTAAAACATTTTAATTTGTGCAGGCCTTTCCTTGATTTTCTGTAACTCCTGTGTTATCTTGATCTTTTATATATTTTATTGAGTTTTGTTTTTGATTGTTTAAGCACTTACCCTTACCCTTAACCTAACTCCTAAACTTTAATCCCTTTTGAATTTCTTTTACAGGTAGGGAGGGTTCATCAACGGGTTTGCACTGGCCCGTGCCCTCGACAGGGACCCTCCCTGTCACCCCCCTTCAACCCTAACGCCTAACCCTAATAAACAGGGACATCTATACACTGTACTAAATTGACAATAAATCCATATTTCTACAGTAAAAATACATAAAACTTTGTTCACTTATACTTCAAAACCTGCTGAACATGAAAATAAAGTCAGATCTTTGTCAACTATTAAGGTTTATTTTTTATAATAAAATACGTTGTGCACAAACAGCTTTCTAAGCAAAAATAACGTCGTAAGTCAGTAATTAAATTATTTAAACAACCGTAATTGAATTATTTTGCAAGAAAACAAAAAAATAAACAGGAAATTATAACAGATTAGCAGAAAATAAATATTTCCTATTTTGGCTGCTTTTCTTCCAACAGTCTCACACATGTTTGGAGACTCTGGTCTCATCACGCAAATGTCTCTTCAAATCTTACTTTAATGTCACCATATCAGAGTATTTTTGAGAATATATCAGTAATAGTGTCATAGAACCTTCCGCATATGACTTCTCTCCCACTACTGTAACACCTTCACAAAAACGCAAGTGTTTTAAGGTTGCGGCTAGATCGCGGCTCACTTGACCGCAGTGTGGGGGACCATGCCGCCTAGCCTGGATCTTTTTTTTTAATCACAATTTTTTAGCCACAATACAATCCCCTCAAGCCCCCTACCTTGTGCAGGAACCAAACACCACCATGTCTTCTCCTTTGAATTTGACTGACAGGTCCACCAGCACGGTTGTGTAGATGCAGCCATGAGCGAAGCCCCTCTCCCACGACGACTTCCTGACTATCTGTTCAAAAAAAGGGAAATTTAAATAAATAATGTGGGGAGTAAAAAAGTTTTGAATAAAACCAGAGGATGAACTGAATCAGGTTTTCTAACATGCTGCTGTAAACCTGCAGAACAGTTTCCAAACTTCAAATAAAGGGTTTATTTAGCTATAAACATCAATAATAATTTATAATAACAAACAAAAGAAAACACTTCTTGTACGTGATTCTGAAGCGGGCAGGATAAGCAAATCCGAACCGAACCCCGTCCACTCCCCAAAACCGACTCTTTACGTCATTGAACGCTGCGCGTGCTTTGGCAACACTTGTCGGGTAGTCAGGAAACACTGAGGTGCTGACTCCGTCCACACTGATGCGTTGTCTAGTCTGAGCGAGTCTCAGAATGTTTTAACAGTCTTGGAAGTAGTGAACGCGGGCTATGATCGTGTTTGACCGGCGTCCCTCTGTAGATCCAGGCGGGGAGAGACGGTGAGCTCTGTCCAGGAGCGGCGCGTCTTTCAGATCAAAGGCCCGCTGCAGAAGCGCGGACACAGACTCGGTGTTGCATTCAAGGGTCTCCGGTATTTCGACATAAGGATCTTATGTTGTTTGTCCGCGACCTCGCCTCCAAGTCCTCGCATTTATTCTGAAGTTGGTCCATGACCCCCGTGAGCCGCTTCACCTCCTTCTTGAGTGAAACAACATCATCTGTACACGTTGACAAACTTACTTTCACATTCTTCACCGTAGATTTCATGGCGGAGAGTTCAGAGGCGATCGTCAACCTGTATTCTTTGAGCTCCGCTCTAGCTGCAACAATATCCGCTCGAATCACCGCCATCTCACTTTCCAACATTGCGCAAACTTCTGTTTGAATAATTTCAGCTAAATCCTTGCGCACCGAAGATAGCAGTTCCATCATGTATTTTAGGTTTTCTTTTGATAAGGATCAAAATATATAGTGCTTGAATAACAGTGACATCAATACACTGTACTAAATTGACAATAAATCAATGTTTCTACAGTAAAAATACATAACTTATTTCACTTATACTTCAAAACCTGTTGAACATGAAATAAAGTCAGATCTTTGTCAACTATTGAGTTTTTTTTTATAAGAATTAAAATATATTGTGCATGATTAACAGGGACATCAATACACTGTACTAAATTGACAATAAATCCATATTTCTACAGTAAAAATGCATGAAACTTTGTTCACTTATACTTCAAAACCTGCTGAACATGAAAATAAAGTCAGATCTTTGTCAACTAATAAGGTTTATTTTTTATAATAAAAAAGGGTTGTGCACAAACAGCTTTCTAAGCAAAAATAACGCCATAAGTCAGTAATTAAATTATTTAAACAACCGTAATTGAATTATTTTGTAAGAAAACAAAAAAATAAACAGGAAATTATAACAGATTAGCAGAAAATAAATATTTCCTATTTCGGCTGCTTTTCTTCCAACAGTCTCACACATGTTTGGAGACTCTGGTCTCATCACGCAAATGTCTCTTCAAATCTTACTTTAATGTCACCATATCAGAGTATTTTTGAGAATATATCAGTAATAGTGTCGTAGATCCTTCCGCGTATGACTTCTCTCCCACTACTGTAACACCTTCACAAAAACGCAAGTGTTTTAAGGTTGCGGCTAGATCGCGGCTCACTTGACCGCAGTGTGGGGGACCATGCCGCCTAGCCTGGATCTTTTTTTTTAATCACAATTTTTTAGCCACAATACAATCCCCTCAAGCCCCCTACCTTGTGCAGGAACCAAACACCACCATGTCTTCTCCTTTGAATTTGACTGACAGGTCCACCAGCACGGTTGTGTAGATGCAGCCATGAGCGAAGCCCCTCTCCCACGACGACTTCCTGACTATCTGTTCAAAAAAAGGGAAATTTAAATAAATAAATAAATAATGTGGGGAGTAAAAAAGTTTTGAATAAAACCAGAGGATGAACTGAATCAGGTTTTCTAACATGCTGCTGTAAACCTGCAGAACAGTTTCCAAACTTCAAATAAAGGGTTTATTTAGCTATAAACATCAATAATAATTTATAATAACAAACAAAAGAAAACACTTCTTGTACGTGATTCTGAAGCGGGCAGGATAAGCAAATCCGAACCGAACCCCGTCCACTCCCCAAAACCGACTCTTTACGTCATTGAACGCTGCGCGTGCTTTGGCAACACTTGTCGGGTAGTCAGGAAACACTGAGGTGCTGACTCCGTCCACACCGATGCGTTGTCTAGTCCGAGCGAGTCTCAGAATGTTTTCACAGTCTTGGAAGTAGTGAACGCAGGCTATGATCGTGTTTGACCGGCGTCCCTCTGTAGATCCAGGCGGGGAGAGACGGTGAGCTCTGTCCAGGAGCGGCGCGTCTTTCAGATCAAAGGCCCGCTGCAGAAGCGCGGACACAGACTCGGTGTTGCATTCAAGGGTCTCCGGTATTTCGACATAAGGATCTTATGTTGTTTGTCCGCGACCTCGCCTCCAAGTCCTCGCATTTATTCTGAAGTTGGTCCATGACCCCCGTTAGCCGCTTCACCTCCTTCTTGAGTGAAACAACATCATCTGTCCACGTTGACAAACTTTCTTCCACATCCTTCACCGTAGATTTCATGGCGGAGAGTTCAGAGGCGATCGTCAACCTGTATTCTTTGAGCTCCGCTCTAGCTGCAACAATATCCGCTCGAATCACCGCCATCTCACTTTCCAACATTGCGCAAACTTCTGTTTGAATAATTTCAGCTAAATCCTTGCGCACCGAAGATAGCAGTTCCATCATGTATTTTAGGTTTTCTTTTGATAAGGATTAAAATATATAGTGCTTCAATAACAGTGACATCAATACACTGTACTAAATTGACAATAAATCAATGTTTCTACTGTAAAAATACATAACTTATTTCACTTATACTTCAAAACCTGTTGAACATGAAAATAAAGTCAGATCTTTGTCAACTATTGAGTTTTTTTTATAAGAATTAAAATATATTGTGCATGATTAACAGGGACATCAATACACTGTACTAAATTGACAATAAATCCATATTTCTACAGTAAAAATACATGAAACGTTGTTCACTTATACTTCAAAACTTGCTGAACATGAAAATAAAGTCAGATCTTTGTCAACTAATAAGGTTTATTTTTTATAATAAAAAAGGTTGTGCACAAACAGCTTTCTAAGCAAAAATAACGCCATAAGTCAGTAATTAAATTATTTAAACAACCATAATTGAATTATTTTGTAAGACAACAAAAAAATAAACAGGAAATTATAACAGATTAGCAGAAAATAAATATTTCCTATTTCGGCTGCTTTTCTTCCAAAAGTCTCACACATGTTTGGAGACTCTGGTCTCATCACGCAAATGTCTCTTCAAATCTTACCTTAATGTCACCATATCAGAGTATTTTTGAGAATATATCAGTAATAGTGTCGTAGATCCTTCCGCGTATGACTTCTCTCCCACTACTGTAACACCTTCACAAAAACGCAAGTGTTTTAAGGTTGCGGCTAGATCGCAGCTCACTTGACCGCAGTGTGTGGGAACATGCCGCCTAGCCTGGATCTTTTTTTTTTATCACAATTTTTTAGCCACAATACAAGCCCCTCAAGCCCCCTACCTTGTGCAGGAACCAAACACAACCATGTCTTCTCCTTTGAATTTGACTGACAGGTCCACCAGCACGGTTGTGTAGATGCAGCCATGAGCGAAGCCCCTCTCCCACGACGACTTCCTGACTATCTGTTCAAAAAAAGGGAAATTTAAATAAATAAATAAATAATGTGGGGAGTAAAAAAGTTTTGAATAAAACCAGAGGATGAACTGAATCAGGTTTTCTAACATGCTGCTGTAAACCTGCAGAACAGTTTCCAAACTTCAAATAAAGGGTTTATTTAGCTATAAACATCAATAATAATTTATAAAAACAAACATAAGAAAACACTTATTTGAACTTGTTTTAAAAAGTTAGGTTTAAAGTGAAATCTTATCTGAAAATGATGTTTTCTTTACAATATTATTTTCAGTGAACTGTCCTTAGTAGCCATAGATGTTTTAGCATTTTAGCATAAGACATTTTAATGAGGTAGTGCCACCATTTGCGCTATATTAAATGTAATATTTAAATGTGTCAACATAATTTAATATTTAGGTAACACCTCACTATATGAACACAACTTTAAGAAATATAACTTACTTGAGGCTGTGTATTTCTTTCGTCGTTTTTTTTGCACCATTTTCTCTGAATCTTTCTGCTGAAGATGCGGCAAGACCCGCCCTTCTTCCCTCGGGTAGCTCCCTATGATTGGTGGAGAAGTCCAGCCAATGACAGCAGAAGGATTCAAGCCGCTGGTCTCTGAATGGCTACCCTCGTGGGCAGGGTGTGCGAGGAGTTGTGAGCAAGCTTCTATAGGGCAATGAATGTACAATTAATTACTTGTTTATTCGCTGATTTAGAAGCATTATTTTGCTATGTTTTCCGACATTTAGACAATATTTCTCACATTTATGAAATATAAAATCTAAATGTCAAATTTAAATGTAAATGTTAAATACATATCTAAATGTTAAATCTAAATCTTAAATCTAAATATAAATATAAATATAAATTTAAATCTATATTTAAATGTTAAATCTATATCTAAATGTTAAATCTAAATGTTAAATCTAAATCTAAAAACAAGTAAAATGTTTTACTTAGACAAGGCCTTTTTAATTTATTGTTGATTGCATTTAAGTTTATGTTACATTTTAGTATTATTATTATTTTTGTTTTATTTAATTTTTATTTTAGTGCAAAAAAACATTTAACAACCAAGCATTTAGTCACACTTTAATTGTTTATTGGACAGGCTGGAAACGCACACACAGTGTTTTTAAAAGTAACAGAATCTCTACTACATTTGCATTTGCGTTTGTTTGTAAACGTATATACACAACGAGAGTTTGTCACATTAGGCTGCTACCGATGCGCGAGACACAGATTCGTTCAGTGAACGAGGATTCACATCCCGTTATTCGCGACACACAGATTCGTTCAATGAACGAGGATTCACATCCGGGGATTCGCGAGACACGGATTCCTTCAGTGAACGAGGATTCATGTTCAGCTGTGAACACACCTCAAGATCCTCTCTATTTGCTGAATTTCTCACGAATGTCTGTGTACTGCTCCTTATCCGTGAACGCACCGGGCGTCCTTTTTTTTTTTTTTGCATTGTCCCTGAAGTGCATTGAATGTTAACCTCGGGTCTGAATCTTTTAAGTTAGTAACGGATTGTTTGGCTGCGTTCAGGAAGTAGGTGATATTGCAGTCTGGGCTCCATAAGCACTGAGTTAGTGATTTAGTGAACGAATGAACTGAAAGAATATTTTGAACGAATCCTTTTAATGAACTGATTCTAGTTATTCAGTACAGTCAAAAGAACTGCCGATCCCATCACTAATACAAACTGCATCACCCCAGGTAAGTCATATTTGTGTTTTCTTTGGTACTTTTCACTTAATGTAAAACACTAGCTTGCGTAAGCTAGTGCTAGCCACCATAGCGCATATTACATCAAAATTTGCATTGCATGCTAAATATAAGTTATTTAAAGCCATTTATTAGGTTGTTTGCAGTTATGTTTATGTCATGCTTTTTCATTGATCTTACCAGAACTGTAATAACTTTTAGTAAAGTGTAGTTTATGTTGATGAAATAGAAAATGTTTTCATAACTGTGAATTATTTTGAATCCATCTTCATTCTGATGGAATAATCACAACCTCTTTTTTTAATTGATATGTATATTTTGTCAAAGGGTATGTCAACACAAGTGGTGCCCCATCTTGCCCATTCTGTGCCATCACAACGTCCACAACTACCATCGGTAAGTTGTTATTATATTATATATTATGTTATAATTTAGGACTCCAGTTCCACCTCTTTCCATTTTGTGAGTGACGTTGAAGATAAATATCCTCTACCTGATTAAGACAAATATTGTCCAAATTGTTATCAATTAATTGTTTTTTGTTATTTTGTTATTTGTTTATTTGACAATAAAATAACTTAACTTGACTTGATATTGAAATGTCTGATTCAAGTGACTGAAAGTTCAGTGAGACAACGGAGAAGAGGTGAGTAAAGTTTAATATATGTAACATTAATGTCATAATGCTTTTAGGGTGTGACTAGATGTTGAGGATAATTCAACCATATGAAGACTATCAAGGCCACTATTTATAATAATATTAATTTAGGCCATATTGTGATAAGGTCATTCTACTAAAAACACCCACATAAGGGCCAATAGGGGGTAAAAAAAAGTTTTTTCTACACCAGGCCTGGCCAACCCGCGGCTCCCGAGCCGCATGCGGCTCTTTGCCTGGTTTCATGCGGCTCTAACGTTCTAGTGTTGTGTGGTTCTCGAACGATTTGTTGGAACGAACGATCTTTTGAGTGAACGTACTGAACTTCATTCCTTTCTCAGTTCAGTTGAACTCAGCTGCGACCGTGCGGGTGGGAGGGATTCTATAATAGACTTTGCTACAGAACATTTAGTTTTTATGTTGGCACTAAGTGCCAAAGTACAGTCAAAAGAACTGTCGATCCCATCACTCTAATGTTCATATCGAGGTTTGGGTTTGTGTTTTCTAAATGTGTGTGTTCGCTTCACTTGAGTTCAATACATGCGCGTTGGATGAAAATACCGCAAAGTTTCTCAGTAGGGAAAAGATCTTTTGAGTAAACAATTTGTGTCAAGTTCGCTTTCAAAATGGCAGGGAAAAAATTCACAGCCAAATGAAAATATATATATATATATATATATATCAATTTGCATCTGAAATAAAAAAGAGAAACACTTATTCAAAGCTGTTTTCAAAAGTTATGTTTAACCTTAAATATTGTCTCAAACTGATGTTCTCAGACTGAGAGAATGACATTTTCTTAGATTCTGCTGGAGCTCTGAATAACAGTTTTCAAACATCAAATAAATGGTTTATATAGATATATATATCAATTTGCATCTGAAATAAACAAGAGAAACACTTATTCGAAGCTGTTTTCAAAAGTTATGTTTAACCTGAAATATTGTCTCAAACTGATGTTCTCAGACTGAGAGAATGACGTTTTCCAAGATTCTGCTGGAGCTCTGAATAACAGTTTTCAAACATCAAATAAAGGGTTTATGAAGCTATATATATCAATTTGCATCTGAAATAAACAAGAGAAAAACTTATTTGAAGCTGTTTACAAAAGTTATGTTTAACCTGAAATATTGTCTCAAACTGATGTTCTCAGACTGAGAGAATGACGTTTTCTAAGATTCTGCTGGAGCTCTGAATACCAGTTTTCAAACATCAAATAAAGGGTTTATATAGCTATATATATATCAATTTGCATCTGAAATAAACAAGAGAAACACTTATTCGAAGCTATTTTCAAAAATTATGTTTAACCTGAAATATTGTCTCAAACGGATGTTCTCAGACTGAGAGAATGACGTTTTCCAAGATTCTGCTGGAGCTCTGAATAGCAGTTTTCAAACATCAAATAAAGGGTTTATATAGCTATATATCAATTTGCATCTGAAATAAACAAGAGAAACACTTATTCGAAGCTGTTTTCAAAAGTTATGTTTAACATGAAATACTGTCTCAAACTGATGTTCTCAGACTGAGAGAATGACGTTTTCTAAGATTCTGCTGGAGCTCTGAATAGCAGTTTTCAAACATCAAATAAAGGATTTATATAGCTATATATATCAATTTGCATCTGAAATAAACAAGAGAAAAACTTATTCAAAGCTGTTTTCAAAAGTTATGTTTAACCTGAAATATTGTCTCAAACTGATGTTCTCAGACTGAGAGAATGACGTTTTCTAAGATTCTGCTGGAGCTCTGTATAGCAGTTTTCAAACATCAAATAAAGGGTTTATATAGCTATATATATCAATTTGCATCTGAAATAAACAAGAAAAAAACTTATTCAAAGCTGTTTTCATAAGTTATGTTTAACCTGAAATATTGTCTCAAACTGATGTTCTCAGACTGAGAGAATGACGTTTTCTAAGATTCTGCTGGAGCTCTGAATAGCAGTTTTCAAACATCAAATAAAGGGTTTGTATAGCTATATATATCAATTTGCATCTGAAATAAACAAGAGAAAAACTTATTTGAAGCTGTTTACAAAAGTTATGTTTAACCTGAAATATTGTCTCAAACTGATGTTCTCAGACTGAGAGAATGACGTTTTCTAAGATTCTGCTGGAGCTCTGAATACCAGTTTTCAAACATCAAATAAAGGGTTTATATAGCTATATATATATCAATTTGCATCTGAAATAAACAAGAGAAACACTTATTCGAAGCTATTTTCAAAAATTATGTTTAACCTGAAATATTGTCTCAAACTGATGTTCTCAGACTGAGAGAATGACGTTTTCCAAGATTCTGCTGGAGCTCTGAATAGCAGTTTTCAAACATCAAATAAAGGGTTTATATAGCTATATATCAATTTGCATCTGAAATAAACAAGAGAAACACTTATTCGAAGCTGTTTTCAAAAGTTATGTTTAACATGAAATACTGTCTCAAACTGATGTTCTCAGACTGAGAGAATGACGTTTTCTAAGATTCTGCTGGAGCTCTGAATAGCAGTTTTCAAACATCAAATAAAGGATTTATATAGCTATATATATCAATTTGCATCTGAAATAAACAAGAGAAAAACTTATTCAAAGCTGTTTTCAAAAGTTATGTTTAACCTGAAATATTGTCTCAAACTGATGTTCTCAGACTGAGAGAATGACGTTTTCTAAGATTCTGCTGGAGCTCTGTATAGCAGTTTTCAAACATCAAATAAAGGGTTTATATAGCTATATATATCAATTTGCATCTGAAATAAACAAGAAAAAAACGTATTCAAAGCTGTTTTCATAAGTTATGTTTAACCTGAAATATTGTCTCAAACTGATGTTCTCAGACTGAGAGAATGACGTTTTCTAAGATTCTGCTGGAGCTCTGAATAGCAGTTTTCAAACATCAAATAAAGGGTTTGTATAGCTATATATATCAATTTGCATCTGAAATAAACAAGAGAAACACTTATTCGAAGCTGTTTTCAAAAGTTATGTTTAACCTGAAACATAGTCTCAAACTGATGTTCTCAGACTGAGAGAATGACGTTTTCTAAGATTCTGCTGGAGCTCTGAATAGCAGTTTTCAAACATCAAATAAAGGGTTTATATAGCTATATATATCAATTTGCATCTGGAATAAACAAGAGAAACACTTATTCGAAGCTGTTTTCAAAAGTTATGTTTAACCTGAAATATTGTCTCAAACTGATTGTTCTCAGACTGAGAGAATGACGTTTTCCAAGATTCTGCTGGAGCTCTGAATAACAGTTTTCAAACATCAAATAAAGGGTTTATATAGCTATATATATCAATTTGCATCTGAAAAAAACAAGAGAAACACTTATTCGAAGCTGTTTTCAAAAGTTATGTTTAACATGAAATATTGTCTCAAACTGATGTTAAACGGTTTATATAGCTATATATATCAATTTGCATCTGAAATAAACAAGAGAAACACTTATTCGAAGCTGTTTTCAAAAGTTATGTTTAACCTGAAATATTGTCTCAAACTGATGTTCTCAGACTGAGAGAATGACGTTTTCCAAGATTCTGCTGGAGCTCTGAATAACAGTTTTCAAACATCAAATAAAGGGTTTATATAGCTATATATATCAATTTGCATCTGAAATAAACAAGAGAAACACTTATTCGAAGCTGTTTTCAAAGGATATGTTTAAGTGAGACCTTCTCTAAATGTGATGTATTCAGACTGAGATGTATTTGATGTCCAATCCCGCCACCTTGTGGTTCTTCTTTTTTATCAACATTTCTCTTTTTTTTTCCACAATGCAATTCCCCCAAGCACCCTACCTGGTGCACAAACCAAACACCACCATGTCTTCTCCTTTGAATTTGATTGACAGGTCCACCAGAACGGTCTTGTAGATACAGCATTGCGTTGTCTAGTCCGAGCGAGTCTCAGAATGTTTTCACAGTCTTGGAAGTAGTGAACGCGGGCTAAGATGCTGCTGGAGCTCTGAATAACAGTTTTCAAACATCAAATAAAGGGTTTATATAGCTATATATATCAATTTGCATCTGAAATAAACAAGAGAAAAACATATTCAAAGCTGTTTTCAAAAGTTATTTTTAACCTGAAATATTGTCTCAAACTGATGTTCTCAGACCGAGAGAATGACGTTTTCTAAGATTCTGCTGGAGCTCTGAATAGCAGTTTTCAAACATCAAATAAAGGGTTTATATAGCTATTAAAGGAACTCAAATCTCTTTCCTGTCTAATGAGTTCTGCGCATTCGTTTGATCCAAGGAAGAGTGACATTTTAGAATTAAAACAGTCAATTTATTAATAACAAAGTATGATTACAAAAGTAGGCCTTACAAGACCTTAAATACAACAGTTAAACAAAGAAATGCAAATGATTCAAATTGTTCAGAAATACCACAGTTCCAGCGCTTGGTCCAGTCTCTGTCAGTCATCCTGGCTCACCCAGGTCCTCCCAGAGAGTGGCACTTAATCTCTAGATCGTCTCGTCTTTTAAAGCCCTCAAAACACTCAAGACACTCCCATCATAAGTTAAGTTCCCCAAATCTGACTCCATAATGAACAACAGATGTTGTTTGATCTGATCACTAATCTAAACAAAGAATCTCCTGACCTCCTTCACACCTGTTATCTCCAACCAGGTTCGAGGGCCCTAAATTCCGTGTCTTGATACTTCAAAAGTCGGGAACATCCTTGTCTAAACAATCACAACATTTGTTACCGTGGCTTTATCCTTCCTCCCCCAATACATACAGTATGTTATCTTCACAGTCACCTTTAAGCCATGTCACCAAGGGCCATAAAAGTTAAGACACAGTTGGCCAGAGCCCCTGAGCCCTGAAACTTCATAACCCCTGCTGTGAGGAAGGGAGCGGTCGTAAAACACAACACAGGATGTTTAAGATCTGAATGAGAGATGACATTATCAATGTTTAACAGTTGATTACACAAAGGACATACATTCAACTCATCAATGGATACACCTATAGGAAAGTAATTTAGAATATGTCTTCAATCCCTCCTTTGACCTCTGAAACCAGAGGTCAACCTTTAAAATGTTGAAGTTCAAAACCTTTTGTCTCAAAATCTGGTATATGGTAAATGATCAATCAGTTTGCAGTTATTTTCATAACTTCTACACACCATTTTCTCACCACAAACCCTTAAACAAACTTTGTAATCGAAAAACGGAACAGGCTGAAGCCCAAACCTATTTTCCTATCCTATGTAATCCATGAAATAAACCCAAAATATCAATTTTCTAAACAAAAAAATAAAAACAATCATTTCACATTTCATTAATTTCCCCTTGTAATCCTTAGGTATTTTACATTTCAATGTTATTAGCTTTTCATTTATATTTTTTAAATGTATCTTATTTTTAAACTGACCAGTTTCTACAAAACTATGTCACAAAGCCTCTTTCATTATTTCGCTTACATAAATGAAACCAACTATATTTAACATTAGTTCTCAATTCTTAACTCAAAATAATGCTTCTAATGTTTTTAAATGTAAAATGTCAACTAATTTTTAAAATGCCAGACTTTCTAAGTTATGTATTAGTAATTTTTCTAATGGGAAGCATTGCGAATTATTCTAATAACTCATTCTGGAGTTTTTAATCATAGGGTCTATGTATTTCTACATGTATTTCCCCAAAACCTCAACACAATTTCATAAACGGCCTTATAAGTGAGAATTATAATATGCAAAAATTTTACAAATCCCCTACTTTGTAGATTATACAATTAGATTTTTTCTCATTTCTTTTTTCCAAATTATTATTATTTTTTTAAATACTGTGGCTTCTAACTAAATTCATGCTCACAGATTACTCCCAAAAACATCATCTCATACAATCTTTCAATTTTTACGGACACCCTATGTGTCTGTTTCCCACTTTTGGAAGCATTCAAAAACTATTTAACCTGTGCATTTGATATGAATCATACACCCTCCTTTCACTGAACAATACCAATTGCTACAGTGAAATCTCAATAACATTATCTATCTATTTGTTCAAAACCAACCAAGATGTTATCACTTCCAGTGTGAATCTTAAAACAAGAAAACCTCAATAGTTAATTCCCAAGTTTGTGTCAGAAAGGCAGCATTACAAGGGATATCATTTAAAGAGTTTTCAAGCGAGCTACCAATGTTGTTTGTGGGCTTCCAAACTTTTTAGTTCATCAAGTGAATTGAGATGATTTCATGAGCAAAACAAACTCAATGAGGGACATGATCGCTTGGTGGAGGCGCAGGATTCCATTCAGCACCTCTTTGATAGAAAGAAATGGAAATTCCCTGAGCGCCCCAGTCCATGTGGGCTCAAGACTCAGGACAATGCACTCATGTAGGCCTTGTAGGGTGTTTCCGCTGGTTGTTGTGGAAAACCATATTTCAAAATGGTTTAAGGAAATAGGCAAAAGCAGGAAAATTGCCATCAAGCGGTAGTGATGTGGTGGAAAAGGTCATCGCTGGCAGCGAGACTTCATCAGGTGCAGAGGTGGATCACTGCTGGTGAAAAGCAGTGAGACTTCATCAGGTGCAGGGGTGGATCACTGCTGGTAATAAAGGAGTGAGACTTCAAGGAGTGAGGATGCAGGGACCACAGGAAGTAGGGGCCGCAGATTGTAGGGGCCGCAGTTGGTGGTAACGTTCTACCACTTGTTGGGGACAGCACGCATCTTCTCTTCTGTCCACCTGGAACTCCAATCCGGTCCGGACTTGGATGTAGCCGGTTCAGCTTCCCGTGTAGAACCCTCACGTGTCTGGTCTGGTCTCACGTTACACCCTCCTTCGGCTGGTCCTGTCTCCAGCGTGGCACCTTTGACCTCTCCGCTAGACTTGCCGTTCGTCTGGACTAGGTCTCCTTTCTCAGACCCTCAAAGCCATGTCGGCGGTGAGCTCTTAGTCATGGTCCCACCCAGCACAGTCTCCAAACTCAACCAGGCATCGTCTCGCGGCAGCTATCACCACCTTCCTAAATTTCGAAAAATCTTTTCTTGTTATGAATTCCTGGTCTTACCTTAGTCATGGAGGTCCCACTCTTAAACCTAACAGTGCTGCAAATCATTTCTCTATAAAATTGAAGGTTATTTCGCAAGCGCACAATGTTCATCACAAAGGACAAGACAGTTGCACATTATCACAATATCATGAGACACAACACACTCAACAAGGTCCTGGTGTCTCTAGACCACCAAACTACTGACAGGTGTGTTGCTTCTGCTCCTGGAGAATTTAAGTCATCATTAGAAACAAACACTGTTACTAAACATCATTGATATGTGAAATGGAGTCTTCAGGTTCCAACCTGATCCTGCAAAATAAACGTTTGGTGAAGGGTCTCTCTCACTCTCACACACACAGAATTGAGGTAAGAAGAGATTTATGAGGACTCTTCTCCACCTCACTTGAGGTGCAGCATTCCTGGAACCTTTTAGGATAAATCTTGTTCTCTTCGTTGGACAAATATCAAAACAATGATCAATTGAATCATGCACATGCACGTATCACATGCCGGTATATGTTAGTGTTCATTGCTTCTTTCTCTCAGTGCAAACACACACATGATCTCATCTTCTTGCATCCTGGCACTCACATAGACACACAGACAAATAGACACATGGACACATAGACACACAAACACACAAACACATAGACACAAAATCTGTTGCACTGCAGATGCACAGTGTTCGGTCTACGTCATGTCATGTCTGTAAGTCAGTCAAATGCATAAGTTCAGTTATCATCTGATCAAACTGATGATTCAAATATAAAGCGGTTATCTCTTTTAAATGTTCTTTCTTCAATTCATTTATCCAGTTGTTCGACCCATAACGTTTTTTTTTTATTAAACTTTACACAAATCAAATTCATAATAAGTGATTTCCAGTTTAAGTTTAGAATTTAACCATTTTAAAGTAACCCTCAAACTCAACAATTATCAAAAGTTCCCAAAAATATTCTAACCCCTTATAGTTATTTAAAGTATTTATATTTTTCTTTATGACACACACCAAACTGTTCCCTAAAGAATCTGAAAATCAATCATTTTAATTGTATTATCAATTATCACTTCTATAAAATCCTTCATAGGACATGATCTCACTGCCATCAGCGCTAATGACAATGTATCAAGCCTCGTCATTACTTTTAAAATCTAAGTTAAAAATTATTTTTACTTACAGACCTCAACAGACTGAATTAAGAATCAACTTCTTCATTAACTTCTTTATCTCTTCGATTATTCATTCACTTCTGGTTGGTAAAGTCTCAACATTCCTAAACACAAATTAACAAGTTTCCTCTTTCATCTTCAAAGTAGATCTGAGATTGTTCTATTGTCAAGCCTGTCACTCCAAACCAGTCAGCGTATCAAATCATTTACAATCAGAATATCATGTAGCAATACTTATCCTAAAAATTATCCAAATTCAATGATACTACATTTTCAACCATATATCTTCTTCCTCTCCTTTTATCCCTGTTTTCTTTCCAAAAGTAGCAGATAAAAGGATAGTTTACTTCCCATTTTTTAAACTATTTCATTTCACTTAAATTTCCTAACTCCCTACATTACACCGTCTCACAGTCATGACTGTTCAGAATCTCTTCTACTAGAGAATTATACTTCCCAATCAAAAATAAAAATCTCAAAATCTTCTCTACAGAGAATTCCCCTTTTCTATTTTAAATCAGAGCTTTCAATGCTTTTAATTAACGGACAAGAAAATGTCAAGAAAACAATATCATGCAAGAAAAGGAGGATTTTCTTCAGCTGCAAACATCCTCATGGGATCAGTCAATGTATTGGTTTTGGCCTGTTTCGCAAAACATGACCCATGAGTGGCTTCGTCGTATCATCAGACAGGGATCTGATAAACTTTCTCTTCCACCTCGGCTCACCAGCATCACCTGCATGGTCCCATCAGTGAGAAATCTTCTCACGGGACTTAGGTCAAGTAATCGTGACTGTGCCTGTCTTAGGTTGTCCCATGGTTTGAGTCAGGATCTTACCCGTCATAAGCGAACCAGCCTTCCATACTCTCCTGAATCAGGCTGCTTCATAGGGCGAGAGTGATAACAGTAGAGGGGAGAGAAGCCACTTTGCCTTTTTCTTAAACCAAACATTTGTTGTGATGACTGTCCGACCCCAGAAAATTGTTTGTCAAAGTAATGGTCATTTTCTGATGTTTCACTGTGACCCATAGTACTTTGATTGTTTGACAGAAAATTTCATCTCCATAAAAGAAAAGCTTTTTTGAAAAAGTGTAATTAGATAGACACTATGTCTCAAAATTGTGTTAAAAGTCACAGAGTGGAAGGAGTGTGTTAGTAGGGCAGGAACAGATCTCAGAGTCTAACCACAAGTAGTGAACAATCCCACAGATAGAGCTCCTCCCTCTAGAGGTTCAGTCTAATTTCATGTCATGGACAAGAAAACACTCAGTGGAGCAGAACTTGCTTTGAATTATAAAATGATCTTGAAAACCTAAAAAATATACCTAATTTAAACAATCCTAGATGTTAAAACAGCTGACACAGTCTCAGAGTAAACAAACAAGCCACAAAGAACAATCTCAGTCAGAGTCGAAACTTTACAACAAGGACTAACTTTAGCTCACAATTTAAACAAGTAACCATTACTCTTATCAGCCAAGACAAATACTTCCATAGTCCAACCAAATAGAGTCAAGCAACATAAATTCACAGAACAACCATAAAACCAACTAGATTTAACCTCATGATACAATGTGGGTTGTGTTTTTAAGCTTTTAAACTAAGATTTACAAAAAGTAAAATTCACAGTATGGAGGGATGCCTGTTGCTACACAGTGTCCTTTTGACCTTACCATCCCCCCTGTTAAGACATGTGTTACTCCATGTGTTACTCCATGACAGAACTCTGTCCAACAATGAGCCTGTTCAATAATGGAACTGGTTTTACTTTAATATGATCAAATTCATTTTTATCTTTAACAGTTAGTTTCTTGTCTTTTCACTGATGTTGAGGAACAAAGGAAATATTAAGTATTTCCTTTTATATGTTTTATTTTTATTTATTTAAAAGCCTTTATCTTTTGACCTATTATTACTTTTTATTGGTATAGGATTTTTAGCGCTATAATCTTAATTATTTTCTTTCGAGTAATTTATTGTATTCAGTTCTTATCAATTTGGTATTTTTAATAGGAATTTTTATTTTCAATAACAATATTTTAAGGCCTAGTTTTCCAAACCATTCATAATAAGTGTATTTTTGTGTTCATATTACCAAGTCAGAAGTCTCTTGGGTCGTCAATAGTTCCATGTCAAGTCACTGGCTTTAGAAAGTTGTCTGCTTTCCTCCCGTCGATCAGATGGTCGAGTGACGTGGATGTTTGCCGTGATCCTGCATGTTCCAGGTTTCTCCTGTGTTCCTGTATTGTGGGGTTTGTGGGGAATTTCCCCTCATTTCTCCTCTCAGAGACACTCTCCTTTCAACATTTCTCTGCACATCCTTTCAACACAACATATCTGTGATTATTTGCTAGAAATAATCCCGTACTCTGCCATTCTTTCACATTCTTTTTACCCTCTTTTTCAACCTCCTTTGCATCCTTGGCTGTTGGGACAGAACTTCTCATTTGCTCGAATATTTTTTCAAGTTGCATCCCAACAGATTCACCACACCGTGGAACCATTCCCCAGTCAAACCATTCTTTCTCCCGGTCAATTTCCACACTCATTTTGTTACAAGAAATGAAAACGTCCACAGACGTTTCTCAGCACAGCGGCTGTAAATTAGGAAAGTAAAAGAAGAAAAAATGCAACGTTCAAAGACGCTGTAAGTTTGATATCAAAGGAAATATAAAAGGAGAACGTAACATTCACAGAAGCTACGTTTTTTCAAGAGAATATGGAAAGAAAAGAAAAACGTAACATTAAAGATGTTATACGTTTTAGTTCAAAAGAATTTGTTTTATCAACGCCCTTTCTGCGTTTTAGTCCAGGGATTCACCTAAAAAAGGACAAGATTGTAGGTTTTTTCCTCAGCTCAGCAGGCTGCACCCAAAATTCCACTTCGAACCACAGATTAATTTCAACTTCATAGAAAATTAACTTCTTAACAACACAAAATCAAGCTATTATCACAATACAAAGCAAAACAAAACTAACAAAAATGACGTCTTTAATTAAACCTAGTTCAAACACAGAGTCCCACTCTGGGTTCTTTTGGTTGTAAATTACCAGGGCCTCCAACCCTTTCGGTTCTTCTCGTTATTGATACAACTCAATACTCCGGCCTCATCCAGAGGAGAACGCAGGTTCCTAACCTTTTTTTTTTTATAAAGACTCAACCTAGTTTGAACTTGGAGTCTAACTCCTTGGGTTCTTAAGGGGCGGATCAGACCCCAAGGCCTCCAACCTTTTTCGGTTCTTCAAGTTATTGATACAACTCAATACTCCGGGCCCAGCCCGAGGAGAACGCAGGTTCCAAACCTTAAAGGCATTGATTCCCAATCAATATTAGGCGTCTTAAGCCTAGGCCTTTATTAAAATATTTGTTTCATTTCTATTTTTATTTTTATTTTATTATTTATCTATTTTTTATTTATTTTTCTTCCAGATGTGTCTGCTTTTCTATGATCGTGAAAGTAGTCACAACCCTTATTGATTTAATCTTAACATTTTATGATCATGTTTAATTCAATGAACAAGTTGGGTTCATACAACTTGCCTCATTGCATCAACAATGACCCTTATTTTTTAACTTTTTAATTTTAACAGCTTATGATCATTTCCCATTCAATGAACAAGTTGTTTGTGTCTACCCCCTCAGGTTCGTACAACTTGCTTCATTAAATCAAAAACGACCCTTATTTTTTTAACTTTATAATTTTAACAGCTTATGATCACGATTAATTCAATGAACAAGTTATTTATGTTGACACCCTTTAGGTTCATAAAACTTGATTCATTAAATCAAAGATGACCCTTATTTTCTTACTTTATAAAATTTCAAATCAAAAGCAGCACATCTGACCTTATTCCTTACACATATTTAACAACAACAACAAAATTTAACAATCAACCTCTGGTATTTCCGAACAATCAAACACACTTTGCTCTATACTTATTTAAATTTAAATTTATCTTGATCTCAGCCACGAAACCTGGATCTGGACTCAAAAGAAGACTTCTAATTAATAAAGTGGTGTCTTCTTACCATTTTATGCTGCGCAGCTTGTAATTTTTGAGTCCAGGAATCCAAGCCCCGTCACCTCAACCGGAGTCGTCTTTTCCTCCTTGGATCACGTCGAGGGTCCACCAATTTAAAGGAACTCAAATCTCTTTCCTGTCTAATGAGTTCTGCGCATTCGTTTGATCCAAGGAAGAGTGACATTTTAGAATTAAAACAGTCAATTTATTAATAACAAAGTATGATTACAAAAGTAGGCCTTACAAGACCTTAAATACAACAGTTAAACAAAGAAATGCAAATGATTCAAATTGTTCAGAAATACCACAGTTCCAGCGCTTGGTCCAGTCTCTGTCAGTCATCCTGGCTCACCCAGGTCCTCCCAGAGAGTGGCACTTAATCTCTAGATCGTCTCGTCTTTTAAAGCCCTCAAAACACTCAAGACACTCCCATCATAAGTTAAGTTCCCCAAATCTGACTCCATAATGAACAACAGATGTTGTTTGATCTGATCACTAATCTAAACAAAGAATCTCCTGACCTCCTTCACACCTGTTATCTCCAACCAGGTTCGAGGGCCCTAAATTCCGTGTCTTGATACTTCAAAAGTCGGGAACATCCTTGTCTAAACAATCACAACATTTGTTACCGTGGCTTTATCCTTCCTCCCCCAATACATACAGTATGTTATCTTCACAGTCACCTTTAAGCCATGTCACCAAGGGCCATAAAAGTTAAGACACAGTTGGCCAGAGCCCCTGAGCCCTGAAACTTCATAACCCCTGCTGTGAGGAAGGGAGCGGTCGTAAAACACAACACAGGATGTTTAAGATCTGAATGAGAGATGACATTATCAATGTTTAACAGTTGATTACACAAAGGACATACATTCAACTCATCAATGGATACACCTATAGGAAAGTAATTTAGAATATGTCTTCACTATATATATCAATTTGCATCTGAAATAAACAAGAGAAACACTTATTCGAAGCTGTTTACAAAAGTTATGTTTAACCTGAAATATTGTCTCAAACTGATGTTCTCACACCGAGAGAATGACGTTTTCTAAGATTCTGCTGGAGCTCTGAATAGCAGTTTTCAAACATCAAATAAAGGGTTTATATAGCTATATGTAACAATTTGCATCTGAAATAAACAAGAGAAACATTTATTCGAAGCTGTTTTCAAAAGTTATGTTTAACAGGAAATACTGTCTCAAACTGATGTTCTCAGACTGAGAGAATGACGTTTTCCAAGATTCTGCTGGAGCTCTGAATAACAGTTTTCAAACATCAAATAAAGGGTTTATATAGCTATATATATATCAATTTGCATCTGAAATAAACAAGAGAAACACTTATTCAAAGCTGTTTTCAAAAGTTATGTTTAACCTGAAATATTGTCTCAAACTGATGTTCTCAGACCGAGAGAATGACGTTTTCTAAGATTCTGCTGGAGCTCTGAATAGCAGTTTTCAAACATCAAATAAAGGGTTTATATAGCTATATATATCAATTTGCATCTGAAATAAACAAGAAAAAAACTTATTCGAAGCTGTTTTCATAAGTTATGTTTAATCTGAAATATTGTCTCAAACTGATGTTCTCAGACTGAGAGAATGACGTTTTCTAAGATTCTGCTGGAGCTCTGAATAGCAGTTTTCAAACATCAAATAAAGGGTTTATATAGCTATATATATCAATTTGCATCTGAAATAAACAAGAGAAACACTTATTCGAAGCTGTTTTCAAAAGTTATGTTTAACCTGAAACATCGTCTCAAACTGATGTTCTCAGACTGAGAGAATGACGTTTTCTAAGATTCTGCTGGAGCTCTGAATAGCAGTTTTCAAACATCAAATAAAGGGTTTATATAGCTATATATATCAATTTGCATCTGAAATAAACAAGAGAAACATTTATTCGAAGCTGTTTTCAAAAGTTATGTTTAACCTGAAATATTGTCTCAAACTGATCTTCTCAGACTGAGAGAATGACGTTTTCCAAGATTCTGCTGGAGCTCTGAATAACAGTTTTAAAACATCAAATAAAGGGTTTATATAGCTATATATATCAATTTGCATCTGAAATAAACAAAAGAAAAACTTATTCAAAGCTGTTTTCAAAAGTTATGTTTAACCTGAAATATTGTCTCAAACTGATGTTCTCAGACCGAGAGAATGACGTTTTCTAAGATTCTGCTGGAGCTCTGAATAGCAGTTTTCAAACATCAAATAAAGGGTTTATATAGCTATATATATCAATTTGCATCTGAAATAAACAAGAGAAACACTTATTCAAAGCTGTTTCCAAAAGTTATGTTTAACCTGAAATATTGTCTCAAACTGATGTTCTCAGACTGAGAGAATGACGTTTTCTAAGATTCTGCTGGAGCTCTGAATAGCAGTTTTCAAACATCAAATAAAGGGTTTATATAGCTATATATAACAATTTGCATCTGAAATAAACAAGAGAAACATTTATTCGAAGCTGTTTTCAAAAGTTATGTTTAACCTGAAATATTGTCTCAAACTGATCTTCTCAGGCTGAGAGAATGACGTTTTCCAAGATTCTGCTGAAGCTCTGAATAGCAGTTTTCAAACATCAAATAAAGGGTTTATATAGCTATATATATCAATTTGCATCTGAAATAAACAAGAGAAACACTTATTCGAAGCTGTTTTCAAAAGTTATGTTTAACATGAAATACTGTCTCAAACTGATGTTCTCAGACTGAGAGAATGACGTTTTCCAAGATTCTGCTGGAGCTCTGAATAACAGTTTTCAAACTCAAATAAAGGGTTTATATAGTAAGTAATATATAGTAAGTAATATATATTTATATAGCGCTTTTCGAGACCAGGGTCACAAAGCGCTTTAACAATCAAAACAATACTCAAAACAGTACATACTTCAAAGATCAAGATAATACTGAGAACAACACAGGAGTTCGAGAAATTCAAGGAAAAGCCTGCACAAATAGAAACGTCTTAAGATGTTTCTTAAAGGAGTCAGTAGACTCCATCAAGCGCAAAGAGAGAGGAAGATTGTTCCAAAGCTTAGAAGCAACAGCCTGAAAAGATTTCTCTCCTCTGGTCCTGAGCCGTGTGTGTGGAACCATAAGTAGATTCTGATCCACAGACCTCAGAGGCCGAGCTGGGGTGTAAGGCTGGATCAGATCAGTGATGTAAGGAGGAGCCTGACCATGAATAGCTCTGAAAGTAAGAACCAGAATTTTAAAGTTGATCCTGAAAGAAACTGGAAGCCAGTGAAGAGTTTTAAGGACCGGAGAAATGTGAGTTCTTCTACTAGAGCGGGTCAGAATTCTCGCTGCAGAGTTCTGAATCAACTGCAGGCGAGACAGCTCCTTCTTGTTAAGACATGAAAACAAACTGTTACAATAGTCCAGACGAGAAGAAACAAACGCATGGATTACAAGCTCCAGATCATGTTGTGACAACATTTTCCTAAGTTTAGAGATTTTTCTCAGTTGAAGGAAACAGTTTCTGGTCAGTTTTCTACAGTGTTGAACAAGAGACATGTCTTTATCAAATACAACACCCAGGTTTCTCAGGCTCAGTTTGACAGACTGACCTAAGTCACCCAAGTACTGACTCAACCCTGGAATCGTATCATCAGGAGCAATCACCAGAGTTTCAGTTTTGTCCACATTAAGCTGTAAAGTGTTTTCACTCAGCCATTGTTTGATTTCTAGCAAACAATTGACTAAGCTGTTCAGCCTTTGGGGCTCAGTTGGGTCAAAAGAGCAGTAGAGCTGGATGTCATCAGCAAAAATGTGATAAGAAACATCTGGAAATCTCTGAATGATTTTACCAAGGGGAATCAAGTACAGCAAAAACAATAAAGGACCCAGAACAGAACCTTGAGGGACTCCACACAACAGATCTGCCGATTCAGACCTCATTTGATTGGCAGATACACTAAAACTGCGCCCAGAAAGGTAAGATGAGAACCATTCTAACACAGACCCAGACAGTCCCACTTCATCCCTTAATCTTCTCAGCAGGATCTGGTGATCAACTGTGTCAAAGGCTGACGACAGATCCAAGAGAACCAGAACAGTGAATTTACCAGAGTCAGCCGACATCATGATGTCACTGGACACTTTCAGTAAAGCTGTCTCCGTAGAGTGATGTTTACGGAAGCCAGACTGAAACTTCTCATGGATGTCGCTCTGATCCAAGAACAAAGACAGCTGCTCGGACACCACCTTCTCCAAGCTATATATATATCAATTTGCATCTGAAATAAACAAGAGAAACACTTATTCAAAGCTGTTTTCGAAAGTTATGTTTAACCTGAAATATTGTCTCAAACTGATGTTCTCAGACCGAGAGAATGACGTTTTCTAAGATTCTGCTGGAGCTCTGAATAGCAGTTTTCAAACATCAAATAAAGGGTTTATATAGCTATATATATCAATTTGCATCTGAAATAAACAAGAGAAACACTTATTCGAAGCTGTTTTCAAAAGTTATGTTTAACCTGAAACATTGTCTCAAACTGATGTTCTCAGACTGAGAGAATGACGTTTTCTAAGATTCTGCTGGAGCTCTGAATAGCAGTTTTCAAACATCAAATAAAGGGTTTATATAGCTATATATATCAATTTGCATCTGAAATAAACAAGAGAAACATTTATTCGAAGCTGTTTTCAAAAGTTATGTTTAACCTGAAATATTGTCTCAAACTGATCTTCTCAGACTGAGAGAATGACGTTTTCCAAGATTCTGCTGGAGCTCTGAATAACAGTTTTAAAACATCAAATAAAGGGTTTATATAGCTATATATATCAATTTGCATCTGAAATAAACAAAAGAAAAACTTATTCAAAGCTGTTTTCAAAAGTTATGTTTAACCTGAAATATTGTCTCAAACTGATGTTCTCAGACCGAGAGAATGACGTTTTCTAAGATTCTGCTGGAGCTCTGAATAGCAGTTTTCAAACATCAAATAAAGGGTTTATATAGCTATATATATCAATTTGCATCCGAAATAAACAAGAGAAACACTTATTCAAAGCTGTTTTCAAAAGTTATGTTTAACCTGAAATATTGTCTCAAACTGATGTTCTCAGACTGAGAGAATGACGTTTTCTAAGATTCTGCTGGAGCTCTGAATAGCAGTTTTCAAACATCAAATAAAGGGTTTATATAGCTATATATATATCAATTTGCATCTGAAATAAACAAGAGAAACACTTATTCGAAGCTGTTTTCAAAAGTTATGTTTAACCTGAAATATTGTCTCAAACTGATGTTCTCAGACTGAGAGAATGACGTTTTCTAAGATTCTGCTGGAGCTCTGAATAGCAGTTTTCAAACATCAAATAAAGGGTTTATATAGCTATATATATCAATTTGCATCTGAAATAAACAAGAGAAACATTTATTCGAAGCTGTTTTCAAAAGTTATGTTTAACCTGAAATATTGTCTCAAACTGATCTTCTCAGACTGAGAGAATGATGTTTTCTAAGATTCTATTGGAGCTCTGAATAGCAGTTTTCAAACATCAAATAAAGGGTTTATATAGCTATATATATCAATTTGCATCTGAAATAAACAAGAGAAACACTTATTCGAAGCTGTTTTCAAAAGTTATGTTTAACCTGAAATATTGTCTCAAACTGATGTTCTCAGACTGAGAGAATGACGTTTTCCAAGATTCTGCTGCAGCTCTGAATAACAGTTTTCTAACATCAAATAAAGGGTTGATGTAGCTATATATATCAATTTGCATCTGAAATAAACAAGAGAAACACTTATTCGAAGCTGTTTTCAAAAGTTATGTTTAACCTGAAATATTGTCTCAAACTGATGTTCTCAGACTAAGAGAATGAAGTTTTCCAAGATTCTGCTGGAGCTCTGAATAGCAGTTTTCAAACATCAAATAAAGGGTTTATATAGCTATATATATCAATTTGCATCTGAAATAAACAAGAGAAACACTTATTCGAAGCTGTTTTCAAAAGTTATGTTTAACCTGAAATATTGTCTCAAACTGATGTTCTCAGACTGAGAGAATGAAGTTTTCCAAGATTCTGCTTGAGCTCTGAATAGCAGTTTTCAAACATCACATTAAGGGTTTATATAGCTTTATATATCAATTTGCATCTGAAATAAACAAGAGAAAAACTTATTCAAAGCTGTTTTCAAAAGTTATGTTTAACCTGAAATATTGTCTCAAACTGATGTTCTCAGACTGAGAGAATGACGTTTTCTAAGATTCTGCTGGAGCTCTGAATAGCAGTTTTCAAACATCAAATAAAGGGTTTATATAGCTATATATATCATTTTCCATCTGAAATAAACAAGAGAAACACTTATTCGAAGCTGTTTTCAAAAGTTATGTTTAACCTGAAATATTGTCTCAAACTGATGTTCTCAGACTGAGAGAATGACGTTTTCTAAGATTCTGCTGGAGCTCTGTATAGCAGTTTTCAAACATCAAATAAAGGGTTTATATAGCTATATATATCAATTTGCATCTGAAATAAACAAGAGAAAAACTTATTCAAAGCTGTTTTCAAAAGTTATGTTTAACCTGAAATATTGTCTCAAACTGATGTTCTCAGACTGAGAGAATGACGTTTTCTAAGATTCTGCTGGAGCTCTGAATAGCAGTTTTCAAACATCAAATAAAGGGTTTATATAGCTATATATATCAATTTGCATCTGAAATAAACAAGAGAAACACTTATTCGAAGCTGTTTTCAAAAGTTATGTCTAACCTGAAATATTGTCTCAAACTGATGTTCTCAGACTGAGAGAATGACGTTTTCTAAGATTCTGCTGGAGCTCTGAATAACAGTTTTCTAACATCAAATAAAGGGTTGATATAGCTATATATATCAATTTGCATCTGAAATAAACAAGAGAAACACTTATTCGAAGCTGTTTTCAAAAGTTATGTTTAACCTGAAATATTGTCTCAAACTGATGTTCTCAGACTAAGAGAATGAAGTTTTCCAAGATTCTGCTGGAGCTCTGAATAGCAGTTTTCAAACATCAAATAAAGGGTTTATATAGCTATATATATCAATTTGCATCTGAAATAAACAAGAGAAACACTCATTCGAAGCTGTTTCAAAAGTTATGTTTAACCTGAAATATTGTCTCAAACTGATGTTCTCAGACTGAGAGAATGACGTTTTCCAAGATTCTGCTGGAGCTCTGAATAGAAGTTTTCAAACATCAAATAAAGGGTTTATATAGCTATATATATATATTTATATATATATTTGCATCTGAAATAAACAAGAGAACAACTTATTCAAAGCTGTTTTCAAAAGTTATGTTTAACCTGAAATATTGTCTCAAACTGATGTTCTCAGACTGAGAGAATGACGTTTTCTAAGATTCTGCTGGAGCTCTGAATAGCAGTTTTCAAACATCAAATAAAGGGTTTATATAGCTATATATATCAATTTGCATCTGAAATAAACAAGAGAAACACTTATTCAAAGCTGTTTTCAAAAGTTATGTTTAACCTGAAATATTGTCTCAAACTGATGTTCTCGGACTGAGAGAATGATGTTTACCAAGATTCTGCTGGAGCTCTGAATAGCAGTTTTCAAACATCAAATAAAAGGTTTATATAGCTATATATATATCAATTTGCATCTGAAATAAATAAGAGAAACACTTATTCGAAGCTGTTTTCAAAAGTTATGTTTAACCTGAAATATTGTCTCAAACTGATGTTCTCAGACTGAGAGAATGACGTTTTCCAAGTTTCTGCTGAGGTTCTGAATAGCAGTTTTCTAACATCAAATAAAGGGTTTATATAGCTATATATAACAATTTGCATCTGAAATAAACAAGAGAAACACTTATTCCAAGCTGTTTTCAAAAGTTATGTTTAACCTGAAATATTGTCTCAAACTGATGTTCTCAGACTGAGAGAATGAAGTTTTCCAAGATTCTGCTTGAGCTCTGAATAGCAGTTTTCAAACATCACATTAAGGGTTTATATAGCTTTATATATCAATTTGCATCTGAAATAAACAAGAGAAAAACTTATTCAAAGCTGTTTTCAAAAGTTATGTTTAACCTGAAATATTGTCTCAAACTGATGTTCTCAGACTGAGAGAATGACGTTTTCTAAGATTCTGCTGGAGCTCTGAATAGCAGTTTTCAAACATCAAATAAAGGGTTTATATAGCTATATATATCATTTTCCATCTGAAATAAACAAGAGAAACACTTATTCGAAGCTGTTTTCAAAAGTTATGTTTAACCTGAAATATTGTCTCAAACTGATGTTCTCAGACTGAGAGAATGACGTTTTCTAAGATTCTGCTGGAGCTCTGTATAGCAGTTTTCAAACATCAAATAAAGGGTTTATATAGCTATATATATCAATTTGCATCTGAAATAAACAAGAGAAAAACTTATTCAAAGCTGTTTTCAAAAGTTATGTTTAACCTGAAATATTGTCTCAAACTGATGTTCTCAGACTGAGAGAATGACGTTTTCTAAGATTCTGCTGGAGCTCTGAATAGCAGTTTTCAAACATCAAATAAAGGGTTTATATAGCTATATATATCAATTTGCATCTGAAATAAACAAGAGAAACACTTATTCGAAGCTGTTTTCAAAAGTTATGTCTAACCTGAAATATTGTCTCAAACTGATGTTCTCAGACTGAGAGAATGACGTTTTCTAAGATTCTGCTGGAGCTCTGAATAACAGTTTTCTAACATCAAATAAAGGGTTGATATAGCTATATATATCAATTTGCATCTGAAATAAACAAGAGAAACACTTATTCGAAGCTGTTTTCAAAAGTTATGTTTAACCTGAAATATTGTCTCAAACTGATGTTCTCAGACTAAGAGAATGAAGTTTTCCAAGATTCTGCTGGAGCTCTGAATAGCAGTTTTCAAACATCAAATAAAGGGTTTATATAGCTATATATATCAATTTGCATCTGAAATAAACAAGAGAAACACTCATTCGAAGCTGTTTCAAAAGTTATGTTTAACCTGAAATATTGTCTCAAACTGATGTTCTCAGACTGAGAGAATGACGTTTTCCAAGATTCTGCTGGAGCTCTGAATAGAAGTTTTCAAACATCAAATAAAGGGTTTATATAGCTATATATATATATTTATATATATATTTGCATCTGAAATAAACAAGAGAACAACTTATTCAAAGCTGTTTTCAAAAGTTATGTTTAACCTGAAATATTGTCTCAAACTGATGTTCTCAGACTGAGAGAATGACGTTTTCTAAGATTCTGCTGGAGCTCTGAATAGCAGTTTTCAAACATCAAATAAAGGGTTTATATAGCTATATATATCAATTTGCATCTGAAATAAACAAGAGAAACACTTATTCAAAGCTGTTTTCAAAAGTTATGTTTAACCTGAAATATTGTCTCAAACTGATGTTCTCGGACTGAGAGAATGATGTTTACCAAGATTCTGCTGGAGCTCTGAATAGCAGTTTTCAAACATCAAATAAAAGGTTTATATAGCTATATATATATCAATTTGCATCTGAAATAAATAAGAGAAACACTTATTCGAAGCTGTTTTCAAAAGTTATGTTTAACCTGAAATATTGTCTCAAACTGATGTTCTCAGACTGAGAGAATGACGTTTTCCAAGTTTCTGCTGAGGTTCTGAATAGCAGTTTTCTAACATCAAATAAAGGGTTTATATAGCTATATATAACAATTTGCATCTGAAATAAACAAGAGAAACACTTATTCCAAGCTGTTTTCAAAAGTTATGTTTAACCTGAAATATTGTCTCAAACTGATGTTCTCAGACTGAGAGAATGACGTTTTCCAGGATTCTGCCGGAGCTCTGAATAACAGTTTTCAAACATCAAATAAAGGGTTTATATAGATATATATATCAATTTGCATCTGAAATAAACAAGAGAAATACTTATTCGAAGCTGTTTTCAAAAGTTATGTTTAACCTGAAATATTGTCTCAAACTGATGTTCTCAGACTGAGAGAATGACGTTTTCTAAGATTCTGCTGGAGCTCTGAATAGCAGTTTTCAAACATCAAATAAAGGGTTTATATAGCTATATATATCAATTTGCATCTGACATAAACAAGAGAAACACTTATTCGAACCTGTTTTCAAAAGTTATGTTTAACCTGAAATATTGTCTCAAACTGATGTTCTCAGACTGAGAGAATGACGTTTTCTAAGATTCTGCTGGAGCTCTGAATAGCAGTTTTCAAACATCAAATAAAGGGTTTATATAGCTATATATATCAATTTGCATCTGAAATAAACAAGAGAAACACTTATTCGAAACTGTTTCCAAAATTTATGTTTAACCTGAAATATTGTCACAAACTGATGTTCTAAGACTGAGAGAATGACGTTTTCTAAGATTCTGCTGGAGCTCTGAATAGCAGTTTTCAAACATCAAATAAAGGGTTTATATAGCTATATATATATCAATTTGCATCTGAAATAAACAAGAGAAACACTTATTCCAAGCTGTTTTCAAAAGTTATGTTTAACCTGAAATATTGTCTCAAACTGATGTTCTCAGACTAAGAATGACGTTTTCCAAGATTCTGCTGGAGCTCTGAATAACAGTTTTCAAACATCAAATAAAGGGCTTATATAGCTATATATATCAATTTGCATCTGAAATAAACAAGAGAAACAATTATTCGAAGCTGTTTTCAAAAGTTATGTTTAACCTGAAATATTGTCTCAAATTGATGTTCTCAGACTGAGAGAATGACGTTTTCTAAGATTCTGCTGGAGCTCTGAATAACAGTTTTCAAACCTCAAATAAAGGGTTTATATAGCTATATATATCAATTTGCATCTGAAATAAACAAGAGAAACACATTCGAAGCTGTTTTCAAAAGTTATGTTTAACCTGAAATATTGTCTCAAACTGATGTTCTCAGACTGAGAGAATGACGTTTTCTAAGATTCTGCTGGAGCTCTGAATAGCAGTTTTCAAACATCAAATAAAGGGTTTATATAGCTATATATATCAATTTGCATCTGAAATAAACAAGAGAAACACTTATTCGAAACTGTTTTCAAAAGTTATGTTTAACCTGAAATATTGTCTCAAACTGATGTTCTAAGACTGAGAGAATGACGTTTTCTAAGATTCTGCTGGAGCTCTGAATAGCAGTTTTCAAACATCAAATAAAGGGTTTATATAGCTATATATATTAATTTGCATCTGAAATAAACAAGAGAAACACTTATTCCAAGCTGTTTTCAAAAGTTATGTTTAACCTGAAATATTGTCTCAAACTGATGTTCTCAGACTAAGAATGACGTTTTCCAAGATTCTGCTGGGGCTCTGAATAACAGTTTTCAAACATCAAATAAAGGGTTTATATAGCTATATATATCAATTTGCATCTGAAATAAACAAGAGAAACATTTATTCGAAGCTGTTTTCAAAAGTTATGTTTAACATGAAATATTGTCTCAAACTGATGTTCTCAGACTGAGAATGACGTTTTCCAAGATTCTGCTGGAGCTCTGAATAACAGTTTTCAAACATCAAATAAAGGGTTTATATAGCTATATCTATCAAATTGCATTGAAATAAACAAGAGAAACACTTATTCGAAACTGTTTTCAAAAGTTATGTTTAACATGAAATATTGTCTCAAACTGATGTTCTAAGACTGAGAGAATGACGTTTTCTAAGATTCTGCTGGAGCTCTGAATAGCAGTTTTCAAACCTCAAATAAAGGGTTTATATAGCTATATATATCAATTTGCATCTGAAATAAACAAGCTGCTGGAGCTCTGAATAACACAATAAGACAAGGCCTTTTTAATTTATTGTTGATTGCATTTAAGTTTATGTTACATTTTAGTATTATTATTATTTTTGTTTTATTAAATTTTTATTTTAGTGCAAAAAAACATTTAACAACCAAGCATTTAGTCACACTTTATTTGTTTATTGGACAGGCTGGAAACGCACACACAGTGTTTTTAAAAGTAACAGAATCTCTACTACATTTGCATTTGCGTTTGTTTGTAAACGTATATACACAACGAGAGTTTGTCACATTAGGCTGCTACCGATGCGCGAGACACAGATTCGTTCAGTGAACGAGGATTCACATCCCGTTATTCGCGACACACAGATTCGTTCAATGAACGAGGATTCACATCCGGGGATTCGCGAGACACGGATTCCTTCAGTGAACGAGGATTCATGTTCAGCTGTGAACACACCTCAAGATCCTCTCTATTTGCTGAATTTCTCACGAATGTCTGTGTACAGCTCCTTGTCCGTGAACGCACCGGGCGTCCTTTTTTTTTTTTTTGCATTGTCCCTGAAGTGCATTGAATGTTAACCTCAGGTCTGAATCCTTTAAGTTAGTAACGGATTGTTTGGCTGCGTTCAGGAAGTAGGTGATATTGCAGTCTGGGCTCCATAAGCACTGAGTTAGTGATTTAGTGAACGAACGAACTGAAAGAATATTTTGAACGAATCCTTTTAATGAACTGATTCTAGTTATTCAGTACAGTCAAAAGAACTGCCGATCCCATCACTAATACAAACTGCATCACCCCAGGTAAGTCATATTTGTGTTTTCTTTGGTACTTTTCACTTAATGTACATCACTAGCTTGCGTAAGCTAGTGCTAGCCACCATAGCGCATATTACATCAAAATTTGCATTGCATGCTAAATATAAGTTATTTAAAGCCATTTATTAGGTTGTTTGCAGTTATGTTTATGTCATGCTTTTTCATTGATCTTACCAGAACTGTAATAACTTTTAGTAAAGTGTAGTTTATGTTGATGAAATAGAAAATGTTTTCATAACTGTGAATTATTTTGAATCCATCTTCATTCTGATGGAATAATCACAACCTCTTTTTTTAATTGATATGTATATTTTGTCAAAGGGTATGCCAACACAAGTGGTGCCCCATCTTGCCCATTCTGTGCCATCACAACATCCACAACTACCATCGGTAAGTTGTTAGACATAATTTAGGACTCCAGTTCCACCTCTTTCCATTTTGTGAGTGACGTTGAAGATAAATATCCTCTACCTGATTACGACAAATATTGTCCAAATTGTTATCAATTAATTGTTTTTTGTTATTTTGTTATTTGTTTATTTGACAATAAAATAACTTAACTTGACTTGATATGGAAATGTCTGATTCAAGTGACTGAAAGTTCAGTGAGACAACGGAGAAGAGGTGAGTAAAGTTTAATATATGTAACATTAATGTCATCATGCTTTTAGGGTGTGACTAGATGTTGAGGATAATTCAACCATATGAAGACTATCAAGACCACTATTTATAATAATATTAATTTAGGCCATATTGTGATAAGGTCATTCTACTAAAAACACCCACATAAGGGCCAATAGGGGGTAAAAAAAGGTTTTTTTGTAACCTTTATTCTGTATAAAAATATACTTTATTCTGTATATTTAATTCATTATTTAATTCCAGCATAAAGAGGTAAACAAGATGGGAAACACTATAAAACAGTGGATGAAGGAAACATGGAGAGCTTATCTCTGAACGCATGATCAGTGCATTTATTTATTTATTTGTATTGTATTACATTTCTCCGATCCTTGTTATTCTAGTCAGGCTCTGACTGATCACTGACTTCCATCAGTGATCTGATCCAGCCTAACACCCCAGCTCGTGCTCTGAGGTCTGTGGATCAGAATCTACTTGTGGTTCCTCGCACACGGTTCAGGACCAGAGGAGAGAAACCCTTCCAGGCAGTTGCTCCTAAGCTTTGGAACGATCTAAAACATTTTAATTTGTGCAGGCCTTTCCTTGATTTTCTGTAACTCCTGTGTTATCTTGATCTTTTATATATTTTATTGAGTTTTGTTTTTGATTGTTTAAGCACTTACCCTTACCCTTAACCTAACTCCTAAACTTTAATCCCTTTTGAATTTCTTTTACAGGTAGGGAGGGTTCATCAACGGGTTTGCACTGGCCCGTGCCCTCGACAGGGACCCTCCCTGTCACCCCCCTTCAACCCTAACGCCTAACCCTAATAAACAGGGACATCTATACACTGTACTAAATTGACAATAAATCCATATTTCTACAGTAAAAATACATAAAACTTTGTTCACTTATACTTCAAAACCTGCTGAACATGAAAATAAAGTCAGATCTTTGTCAACTATTAAGGTTTATTTTTTATAATAAAATACGTTGTGCACAAACAGCTTTCTAAGCAAAAATAACGTCGTAAGTCAGTAATTAAATTATTTAAACAACCGTAATTGAATTATTTTGCAAGAAAACAAAAAAATAAACAGGAAATTATAACAGATTAGCAGAAAATAAATATTTCCTATTTTGGCTGCTTTTCTTCCAACAGTCTCACACATGTTTGGAGACTCTGGTCTCATCACGCAAATGTCTCTTCAAATCTTACTTTAATGTCACCATATCAGAGTATTTTTGAGAATATATCAGTAATAGTGTCATAGAACCTTCCGCATATGACTTCTCTCCCACTACTGTAACACCTTCACAAAAACGCAAGTGTTTTAAGGTTGCGGCTAGATCGCGGCTCACTTGACCGCAGTGTGGGGGACCATGCCGCCTAGCCTGGATCTTTTTTTTTAATCACAATTTTTTAGCCACAATACAATCCCCTCAAGCCCCCTACCTTGTGCAGGAACCAAACACCACCATGTCTTCTCCTTTGAATTTGACTGACAGGTCCACCAGCACGGTTGTGTAGATGCAGCCATGAGCGAAGCCCCTCTCCCACGACGACTTCCTGACTATCTGTTCAAAAAAAGGGAAATTTAAATAAATAAATAAATAATGTGGGGAGTAAAAAAGTTTTGAATAAAACCAGAGGATGAACTGAATCAGGTTTTCTAACATGCTGCTGTAAACCTGCAGAACAGTTCCCAAACTTCAAATAAAGGGTTTATTTAGCTATAAACATCAATGATAATTTATAATAACAAACAAAAGAAAACACTTCTTGTACGTGATTCTGAAGCGGGCAGGATAAGCAAATCCGAACCGAACCCCGTCCACTCCCCAAAACCGACTCTTTACGTCATTGAACGCTGCGCGTGCTTTGGCAACACTTGTCGGGTAGTCAGGAAACACTGAGGTGCTGACTCCGTCCACACTGATGCGTTGTCTAGTCTGAGCGAGTCTCAGAATGTTTTCACAGTCTTGGAAGTAGTGAACGCGGGCTATGATCGTGTTTGACCGGCGTCCCTCTGTAGATCCAGGCGGGGAGAGACGGTGAGCTCTGTCCAGGAGCGGCGCGTCTTTCAGATCAAAGGCCCGCTGCAGAAGCGCGGACACAGACTCGGTGTTGCATTCAAGGGTCTCCGGTATTTCGACATAAGGATCTTATGTTGTTTGTCCGCGACCTCGCCTCCAAGTCCTCGCATTTATTCTGAAGTTGGTCCATGACCCCCGTGAGCCGCTTCACCTCCTTCTTGAGTGAAACAACATCATCTGTACACGTTGACAAACTTACTTTCACATTCTTCACCGTAGATTTCATGGCGGAGAGTTCAGAGGCGATCGTCAACCTGTATTCTTTGAGCTCCGCTCTAGCTGCAACAATATCCGCTCGAATCACCGCCATCTCACTTTCCAACATTGCGCAAACTTCTGTTTGAATAATTTCAGCTAAATCCTTGCGCACCGAAGATAGCAGTTCCATCATGTATTTTAGGTTTTCTTTTGATAAGGATCAAAATATATAGTGCTTGAATAACAGTGACATCAATACACTGTACTAAATTGACAATAAATCAATGTTTCTACAGTAAAAATACATAACTTATTTCACTTATACTTCAAAACCTGTTGAACATGAAATAAAGTCAGATCTTTGTCAACTATTGAGTTTTTTTTATAAGAATTAAAATACATTGTGCATGATTAACAGGGACATCAATACACTGTACTAAATTGACAATAAATCCATATTTCTACAGTAAAAATGCATGAAACTTTGTTCACTTATACTTCAAAACCTGCTGAACATGAAAATAAAGTCAGATCTTTGTCAACTAATAAGGTTTATTTTTTATAATAAAAAAGGGTTGTGCACAAACAGCTTTCTAAGCAAAAATAACGCCATAAGTCAGTAATTAAATTATTTAAACAACCGTAATTGAATTATTTTGTAAGAAAACAAAAAAATAAACAGGAAATTATAGCAGATTAGCAGAAAATAAATATTTCCTATTTCGGCTGCTTTTCTTCCAACAGTCTCACACATGTTTGGAGACTCTGGTCTCATCACGCAAATGTCTCTTCAAATCTTACTTTAATGTCACCATATCAGAGTATTTTTGAGAATATATCAGTAATAGTGTCGTAGATCCTTCCGCGTATGACTTCTCTCCCACTACTGTAACACCTTCACAAAAACGCAAGTGTTTTAAGGTTGCGGCTAGATCGCGGCTCACTTGACCGCAGTGTGGGGGACCATGCCGCCTAGCCTGGATCTTTTTTTTTAATCACAATTTTTTAGCCACAATACAATCCCCTCAAGCCCCCTACCTTGTGCAGGAACCAAACACCACCATGTCTTCTCCTTTGAATTTGACTGACAGGTCCACCAGCACGGTTGTGTAGATGCAGCCATGAGCGAAGCCCCTCTCCCACGACGACTTCCTGACTATCTGTTCAAAAAAAGGGAAATTTAAATAAATAAATAAATAATGTGGGGAGTAAAAAAGTTTTGAATAAAACCAGAGGATGAACTGAATCAGGTTTTCTAACATGCTGCTGTAAACCTGCAGAACAGTTTCCAAACTTCAAATAAAGGGTTTATTTAGCTATAAACATCAATAATAATTTATAATAACAAACAAAAGAAAACACTTCTTGTACGTGATTCTGAAGCGGGCAGGATAAGCAAATCCGAACCGAACCCCGTCCACTCCCCAAAACCGACTCTTTACGTCATTGAACGCTGCGCGTGCTTTGGCAACACTTGTCGGGTAGTCAGGAAACACTGAGGTGCTGACTCCGTCCACACTGATGCGTTGTCTAGTCTGAGCGAGTCTCAGAATGTTTTCACAGTCTTGGAAGTAGTGAACGCGGGCTATGATCGTGTTTGACCGGCGTCCCTCTGTAGATCCAGGCGGGGAGAGACGGTGAGCTCTGTCCAGGAGCGGCGCGTCTTTCAGATCAAAGGCCCGCTGCAGAAGCGCGGACACAGACTCGGTGTTGCATTCAAGGGTTTCCGGTATTTCGACATAAGGATCTTATGTTGTTTGTCCGCGACCTCGCCTCCAAGTCCTCGCATTTATTCTGAAGTTGGTCCATGACCCCCGTGAGCCGCTTCACCTCCTTCTTGAGTGAAACAACATCACCTGTACACGTTGACAAACTTACTTTCACATCCTTCACCGTAGATTTCATGGCGGAGAGTTCAGAGGCGATCGTCAACCTGTATTCTTTGAGCTCCGCTCTAGCTGCAACAATATCCGCTCGAATCACCGCCATCTCACTTTCCAACATTGCGCAAACTTCTGTTTGAATAATTTCAGCTAAATCCTTGCGCACCGAAGATAGTACTTCCATTATGTATTTTAGGTTTTCTTTTGATAAGGATCAAAATATATAGTGCTTGAATAACAGTGACATCAATACACTGTACTAAATTGACAATAAATCAATGTTTCTACAGTAAAAATACATAACTTATTTCACTTATACTTCAAAACCTGTTGAACATGAAATAAAGTCAGATCTTTGTCAACTATTGAGTTTTTTTTATAAGAATTAAAATATATTGTGCATGATTAACAGGGACATCAATACACTGTACTAAATTGACAATAAATCCATATTTCTACAGTAAAAATACATGAAACTTTGTTCACTTATACTTCAAAACCTGCTGAACATGAAAATAAAGTCAGATCTTTGTCAACTAATAAGGTTTATTTTTTATAATAAAATAGGTTGTGCACAAACAGCTTTCTAAGCAAAAATAACGCCATAAGTCAGTAATTAAATTATTTAAACAACCGTAATTGAATTATTTTGTAAGAAAACAAAAAAATAAACAGGAAATTATAACAGATTAGCAGAAAATAAATATTTCCTATTTCGGCTGCTTTTCTTCCAACAGTCTCACACATGTTTGGAGACTCTGGTCTCGTCACGCAAATGTCTCTTCAAATCTTACTTTAATGTCACCATATCAGAGTATTTTTGAGAATATATCAGTAATAGTGTCGTAGATCCTTCCGCGTATGACTTCTCTCCCACTACTGTAACACCTTCACAAAAACGCAAGTGTTTTAAGGTTGCGGCTAGATCGCGGCTCACTTGACCGCAGTGTGGGGGACCATGCCGCCTAGCCTGGATCTTTTTTTTTAATCACAATTTTTTAGCCACAATACAATCCCCTCAAGCCCCCTACCTTGTGCAGGAACCAAACACCACCATGTCTTCTCCTTTGAATTTAACTGACAGGTCCACCAGCACGGTTGTGTAGATGCAGCCATGAGCGAAGCCCCTCTCCCACAACGACTTCCTGACTATCTGTTCAAAAAAAGGGAAATTTAAATAAATAAATAAATAATGTGGGGAGTAAAAAAGTTTTGAATAAAACCAGAGGATGAACTGAATCAGGTTTTCTAACATGCTGCTGTAAACCTGCAGAACAGTTTCCAAACTTCAAATAAAGGGTTTATTTAGCTATAAACATCAATAATAATTTATAATAACAAACATAAGAAAACACTTATTTGAAGTTGTTTTAAAAAGTTAGGTTTAAAGTGAAATCTTATCTGAAAATGATGTTTTCTTTACAATATTCTAAATGTCAAATTTAAATGTAAATGTTAAATACATATCTAAATGTTAAATCTAAATCTTAAATCTAAATCTAAATATAAATATAAATATAAATTTAAATCTATATTTAAATGTTAAATCTATATCTAAATGTTAAATCTAAATGTTAAATCAAAATCTAAAAACAAGTAAAATGTTTTACTTAGACAAGGCCTTTTTAATTTATTGTTGATTGCATTTAAGTTTATGTTACATTTTAGTATTATTATTATTTTTGTTTTATTAAATTTTTATTTTAGTGCAAAAAAACATTTAACAACCAAGCATTTAGTCACACTTTAATTGTTTATTGGACAGGCTGGAAACGCACACACAGTGTTTTTAAAAGTAACAGAATCTCTACTACATTTGCATTTGCGTTTGTTTGTAAACGTATATACACAACGAGAGTTTGTCACATTAGGCTGCTACCGATGCGTGAGACACAGATTCGTTCAGTGAACGAGGATTCACATCCCGTTATTCGCGACACACAGATTCGTTCAATGAACGAGGATTCACATCCGGGGATTCGCGAGACACGGATTCCTTCAGTGAACGAGGATTCATGTTCAGCTGTGAACACACCTCAAGATCCTCTCTATTTGCTGAATTTCTCACGAATGTCTGTGTACTGCTCCTTATCCGTGAACGCACCGGGCGTCCTTTTTTTTTTTTTTGCATTGTCCCTGAAGTGCATTGAATGTTAACCTCGGGTCTGAATCCTTTAAGTTAGTAACGGATTGTTTGGCTGCGTTCAGGAAGTAGGTGATATTGCACGCTGGGCTCCATAAGCACTGAGTTAGTGATTTAGTGAACGAACGAACTGAAAGAATATTTTGAACGAATCCTTTTAATGAACTGATTCTAGTTATTCAGTACAGTCAAAAGAACTGCCGATCCCATCACTAATACAAACTGCATCACCCCAGGTAAGTCATATTTGTGTTTTCTTTGGTACTTTTCACTTAATGTACATCACTAGCTTGCGTAAGCTAGTGCTAGCCACCATAGCGCATATTACATCAAAATTTGCATTGCATGCTAAATATAAGTTATTTAAAGCCATTTATTAGGTTGTTTGCAGTTATGTTTATGTCATGCTTTTTCATTGATCTTACCAGAACTGTAATAACTTTTAGTAAAGTGTAGTTTATGTTGATGAAATAGAAAATGTTTTCATAACTGTGAATTATTTTGAATCCATCTTCATTCTGATGGAATAATCACAACCTCTATTTTTAATTGATATGTATATTTTGTCAAAGGGTATGTCAACACAAGTGGTGCCCCATCTTGCCCATTCTGTGCCATCACAACGTCCACAACTACCATCGGTAAGTTGTTAGACATAATTTAGGACTCCAGTTCCACCTCTTTCCATTTTGTGAGTGACGTTGAAGATAAATATCCTCTACCTGATTAAGACAAATATTGTCCAAATTGTTATCAATTAATTGTTTTTTGTTATTTTGTTATTTGTTTATTTGACAATAAAATAACTTAACTTGACTTGATA
The DNA here is from genome assembly GCF_982586985.1 of Callionymus lyra. NCBI lineage: Eukaryota > Metazoa > Chordata > Actinopteri > Syngnathiformes > Callionymidae > Callionymus > Callionymus lyra. Next base: position 169,658 of record NW_028258543.1, on the reverse strand, counting down.
TTGAAATGTCTGATTCAAGTGACTGAAAGTTCAGTGAGACAACGGAGAAGAGGTGAGTAAAGTTTAATATATGTAACATTAATGTCATAATGCTTTTAGGGTGTGACTAGATATTGAGGATAATTCAACCATATGAAGACTATCAAGGCCACTATTTATAATAATATTAATTTAGGCCATATTGTGATAAGGTCATTCTACTAAAAACACCCACATAAGGGCCAATAGGGGGTAAAAAAAAGTTTTTTTTGCAACCTTTATTCTGTATAAAAATATATTTTATTCTGTATATTTAATTCATTATTTAATTCCAGCATAAAGAGATGGGAAACACTATAAAACAGTGGATGAAGGAAACATGGAGAGCTTATCTCTGAACGCATGATCAGTGCATTTATTTATTTATTTGTATTGTATTACATTTCTCCGATCCTTGTTATTCTAGTCAGGCTCTGACTGATCACTGACTTCCATCAGTGATCTGATCCAGCCTAACACCCCAGCTCGTGCTCTGAGGTCTGTGGATCAGAATCTACTTGTGGTTCCTCGCACACGGTTCAGGACCAGAGGAGAGAAACCCTTCCAGGCAGTTGCTCCTAAGCTTTGGAACGATCTAAAACATTTTAATTTGTGCAGTCCTTTCCTTGATTTTCTGTAACTCCTGTGTTATCTTGATCTTTTATATATTTTATTGAGTTTTGTTTTTGATTGTTTAAGCACTTTGTGACCCTGGTCTGGAAAAGCGCTCTATAAATATAAATTACTACTTACTTACTTGTAGTTATTACTGCTGAAATCAATTCATAACTTTCATTTTTTTCTATTACAGTCTATTACAGTTCTTCTACACCAGGCCTGGCCAACCCGCGGCTCCCGAGCCGCATGCGGCTCTTTGCCTGGTTTCATGCGGCTCTAACGTTCTAGTGTTGTGTGGTTCTCGAACGATTTGTTGGAACGAACGATCTTTTGAGTGAACGTACTGAACTTCATTCCTTTCTCAGTTCAGTTGAACTCAGCTGCGACCGTGCCGGTGGGAGGGATTCTATAATAGACTTTGCTACAGAACATTTAGTTTTTATGTTGGCACTAAGTGCCAAAGTACAGTCAAAAGAACTGTCGATCCCATCACTCTAATGTTCATATCGAGGTTTGGGTTTGTGTTTTCTAAATGTGTGTGTTCGCTTCACTTGAGTTCAATACATGCGCGTTGGATGAAAATACCGCAAAGTTTCTCAGTAGGGACAAGATCTTTTGAGTAAACAATTTGTGTCAAGTTCGCTTTCAAAATGGCAGGGAAAAAATTCACAGCCAAATGAAAATATATATATATATATATATATATATCAATTTGCATCTGAAATAAAAAAGAGAAACACTTATTCAAAGCTGTTTTCAAAAGTTATGTTTAACCTTAAATATATTGTCTCAAACTGATGTTCTCAGACTGAGAGAATGACGTTTTCCAAGATTCTGCTGGAGCTCTGAATAACAGTTTTCAAACATCAAATAAATGCTTTATATAGCTATATATATCAATTTGCATCTGAAATAAACAAGAGAAACACTTATTTACAGCTGTTTTCAAAAGTTATGTTTAACCTTAAATATTGTCTCAAACTGATGTTCTCAGACTGAGAGAATGACATTTTCTAAGATTCTGCTGGAGCTCTGAATAACAGTTTTCAAACATCAAATAAAGGGTTTATATAGATATATATATCAATTTGCATCTGAAATAAACAAGAGAAACACTTATTCAAAGCTGTTTTCAAAAGTTATGTTTAACCTGAAATATTGTCTCAAACTGATGTTCTCAGACTGAGAGAATGACATTTTCCAAGATTCTGCTGGAGCTCTGAATAACAGTTTTCAAACATCAAATAAAGGGTTTATAAAGCTATATATATCAATTTGCATCTGAAATAAACAAGAGAAACACTTATTTGAAGCTGTTTTCAAAAGTTATGTTTAACCTGAAATATTGTCTCAAACTGATGTTCTCAGACTGAGAGAATGACGTTTTCTAAGATTCTGCTGGAGCTCTGAATAACAGTTTTCAAACATCAAATAAAGGGTTTATATAGCTATATATATCAATTTGCATCTGAAATAAACAAGAGAAACACTTATTCGAAGCTGTTTTCAAAAGTTATGTTTAACCTGAAATATTGTCTCAAACTGATGTTCTCAGACTGAGAGAATGACGTTTTCTAAGATTCTGCTGGAGCTCTGAATAACAGTTTTCAAACATCAAATAAAGGGTTTATATAGCTATATATATCAATTTGCATCTGAAATAAACAAGAGAAATATTGTCACAAAACTGATGTTCTCAGACTGAGAGAATGACGTTTTCTAAGATTCTGCTGGAGCTCTGAATAACAGTTTTCAAACATCAAATAAAGGGTTTATATAGCTATAAATATCAATTTGCATCTGAAATAAACAAGAGAAACACTTATTCGAAGCTGTTTTCAAAAGTTATGTTTAACCTGAAATATTGTCTCAAACTGATGTTCTCAGACTGAGAGAATGACGTTTTCTAAGATTCTGCTGGAGCTCTGAATAACAGTTTTCAAACATCAAATAAAGGGTTTATATAGCTATATATATCAATTTGCATCTGAAATAAACAAGAGAAATATTGTCTCAAAACTGATGTTCTCAGACTGAGAGAATGACGTTTTCCAAGATTCTGCTGGAGCTCTGAATAACAGTTTTCAAACATCAAATAAAGGGTTTATATAGCTATATATATCAATTTGCATCTGAAATAAACAAGAGAAACACTTATTCGAAGCTGTTTTCAAAAGATATGTTTAAGTGAGACCTTCTCTAAAAGTGATGTATTCAGACTGAGATGTATTTGAAGTCCAATCCCGCCACCTTGTGGTTCTTCTTTTAACATTTCTCGTTTTTTTTCCACAATGCAATTCCCCCAAGCACCCTACCTGGTGCACAAACCAAACACCACCATGTCTTCTCCTTTGAATTTGATTGACAGGTCCACCAGAACGGTCTTGTAGATGCAGCATTGCTTTGTCTAGTCCGAGCGAGTCTCAGAATGTTTTCACAGTCTTGGAAGTAGTGAACGCGGGCTAAGATGCTGCTGGAGCTCTGAATAACATTTTTCAAACATCAAATAAAGGGTTTATATAGCTATATATATCAATTTGCATCTGAAATAAACAAGAGAAACACTTATTCGAAGCTGTTTTCAAAAGTTATGTTTAACCTGAAATATTGTCTCAAACTGATGTTCTCAGACTGAGAGAATGACATTTTCTAAGATTCTGCTGGAGCTCTGAATAATAGTTTTCAAACATCAAATAAAGGGTTTATATAGCTATATATATCAATTTGCATCTGAAATAAACAAGAGAAACACTTATTCGAAGCTGTTTTCAAAAGTTATGTTTAACCTGAAATATTGTCTCAAACTGATGTTCTCAGACTGAGAGAATAACGTTTTCCAAGATTCTGCTGGAGCTCTGAATAACAGTTTTCAAACATCAAATAAAGGGTTTATAAAGCTATATATATCAATTTGCATCTGAAATAAACAAGAGAAACACTTATTTGAAGCTGTTTTCAAAAGTTATGTTTAACCTGAAATATTGTCTCAAAACTGATGTTCTCAGACTGAGAGAATGACGTTTTCCAAGATTCTGCTGGAGCTCTGACTAACAGTTTTCAAACATCAAATAAAGGGTTTATATAGCTATATATATCAATTTGCATCTGAAATAAACAAGAGAAACACTTATTGGAAGCTGTTTTCAAAAGATATGTTTAAGTGAGACCTTCTCTAAAAGTGATGTATTCAGACTGAGATGTATTTGAAGTCCAATCCCCCCACCTTGTGGTTCTTCTTTTAACATTTCTCGTTTTTTTCCCACAATGCAATTCCCCCAAGCACCCTACCTGGTGCACAAACCAAACACCACCATGTCTTCTCCTTTGAATTTGGTTGACAGGTCCACCAGAACGGTCTTGTAGATGCAGCATTGCTTTGTCTAGTCCGAGCGAGTCACAGAATGTTTTCACAGTCTTGGAAGTAGTGAACACGGGCTAAGATGCTGCTGGAGCTCTGAATAACATTTTTCAAACATCAAATAAAGGGTTTATATAGCTATATATATCAATTTGCATCTGAAATAAAAAAGAGAAACACTTATTCAAAGCTGTTTTCAAAATTTATGTTTAACCTTAAATATATTGTCTCAAACTGATGTTCTCAGACTGAGAGAATGACGTTTTCCAAGATTCTGCTGGAGCTCTGAATAACAGTTTTCAAACATCAAATAAAGGCTTTATTTAGCTATATATATCAATTTACATCTGAAATAAACAAGAGAAACACTTATTTACAGCTGTTTTCAAAAGTTATGTTTAACCTTAAATATTGTCTCAAACTGATGTTCTCAGACTGAGAGAATGACATTTTCTAAGATTCTGCTGGAGCTCTGAATAACAGTTTTCAAACATCAAATAAAGGGTTTATATAGCTATATATATCAATTTGCATCTGAAATAAACAAGAGAAACACTTATTCGAAGCTGTTTTCAAAAGTTATGTTTAACCTGAAATATTGTCTCAAACTGATGTTCTCAGACTGAGAGAATGACGTTTTCCAAGATTCTGCTGGAGCTCTGAATAACAGTTTTCAAACATCAAATAAAGGGTTTATAAAGCTATATATATCAATTTGCATCTGAAATAAACAAGAGAAACACTTATTTGAAGCTGTTTTCAAAAGTTACGTTTAACCTGAAATATTGTCTCAAACTGATGTTCTCAGACTGAGAGAATGACATTTTCTAAGATTCTGCTGGAGCTCTGAATAACAGTTTTCAAACATCAAATAAAGGGTTTATATCGCTATATATATCAATTTGCATCTGAAATAAACAAGAGAAACACTTATTCGAAGCTGTTTTCAAAAGTTATGTTTAACCTGAAATATTGTCTCAAACTGATGTTCTCAGACTGAGAGAATGACGTTTTCTAAGATTCTGCTGGAGCTCTGAATAACAGTTTTCAAACATAAAATAAAGGCTTTATATAGCTATATATATCAATTTGCATCTGAAATAAACAAGAGAAACACTTATTTACAGCTGTTTTCAAAAGTTATGTTTAACCTGAAATATTGTCTCAAACTGATGTTCTCAGACTGAGAGAATGACGTTTTCCAAGATTCTGCTGGAGCTCTGAATAACAGTTTTCAAACATCAAATAAAGGGTTTATAAAGCTATATATATCAATTTGCATCTGAAATAAACAAGAGAAACACTTATTTGAAGCTGTTTTCAAAAGTTATGTTTAACCTGAAATATTGTCTCAAACTGATGTTCTCAGACTGAGAGAATGACGTTTTCTAAGATTCTGCTGGAGCTCTGAATAACAGTTTTCAAACATCAAATAAAGCGTTTATATAGCTATATATATCAATTTGCATCTGAAATAAACAAGAGAAACACTTATTCGAAGCTGTTTTCAAAAGTTATGTTTAACCTGAAATATTGTCTCAAACTGATGTTCTCAGACTGAGAGAATGACGTTTTCTAAGATTCTGCTGGAGCTCTGAATAACAGTTTTCAAACATCAAATAAAGGGTTTATATAGATATATATATCAATTTGCATCTGAAATAAACAAGAGAAATATTGTCTCAAAACTGATGTTCTCAGACTGATAGAATGACGTTTTCCAAGATTCTGCTGGAGCTCTGAATAACAGTTTTCAAACATCAAATAAAGGGTTTATATAGCTATATATATCAATTTGCATCTGAAATAAACAAGAGAAACACTTATTCGAAGCTGTTTTCAAAAGATATGTTTAAGTGAGACCTTCTCTAGTTGTGTAGTTGCTGGAGCTCTGAATAACAGTTTTCAAACATCAAATAAAGGGTTTATAAAGCTATATATATCAATTTGCATCTGAAATAAACAAGAGAAAAACTTATTCAAAGCTGTTTTCAAAAGTTATGTTTAACCTGAAATATTGTCTCAAACTGATGTTCTCAGACTGAGAGAATGACGTTTTCTAAGATTCTGCTGGAGCTCTGAATAGCAGTTTTCAAACATCAAATAAAGGGTTTATATAGCTATATATATCAAATTGCATCTGAAATAAACAAGAGAAACACTTATTCAAAGCTGTTTTCAAAAGTTATGTTTAACCTGAAATATTGTCTTAAACTGATGTTCTCAGACTGAGAGAATGAAGTTTTCCAAGATTCTGCTGGAGCTCTGAATAACAGTTTTAAACATCAAATAAAGGGTTTATATAGCTATATATATCAATTTGCATTTGAAATAAACAAGAGAAAAACTTATTCAAAGCTGTTTTCAAAAGTTATGTTTAACCTGAAATATTGTCTCAAACTGATGTTCTCAGACTGAGAGAATGACGTTTTCCAAGATTCTGCTGGAGCTCTGAATAACAGTTTTCAAACATCAAATAAAGGGTTTATATAGCTATATATATCAATTTGCATCTGAAATAAACAAGAGAAACACTTATTCGAAGCTGTTTTCAAAAGTTATGTTTAACCTGAAATATTGCCTCAAACTGATGTTCTCAGACTGAGAGAATGAAGTTTTCAAAGATTCTGCTGGAGCTCTGAATAACAGTTTTAAACATCAAATAAAGGGTTTATATAGCTATATATATTAATTTGCATCTGAAATAAACAAGAGAAACACTTATTGGAAGCTGTTTTCAAAAGTTATGTTTAACCTGAAATATTGTCTCAAACTGATGTCCTCAGACTGAGAGAATGACGTTTTCTAAGATTCTGCTGGAGCTCTGAATAGCAGTTTTCAAACATCAAATAAAGGGTTTATATAGCTATATATATCAATTTGCATCTGAAATAAACAAGAGAAACACTTATTCGAAGCTGTTTTCAAAAGTTATGTTTAACCTGAAATATTGTCTCAAACTGATGTTCTCAGACTGAGAGAATGACGTTTTCCAAGATTCTGCTGGAGCTCTGAATAACAGTTTTCAAACATCAAATAAAGGGTTTATATAGCTATATATATCAATTTGCATCTGAAATAAACAAGAGAAACACTCATTCGAAGCTGTTTTCAAAAGTTATGTTTAACCTGAAATATTGTCTCAAACTGATGTTCTCAGACTGAGAGAATGACGTTTTCCAAGATTCTGCTGGAGCTCTGAATAACCGTTTTCAAACATCAAATAAAGGGTTTATATAGCTATATATATCAATTTGCATCTGAAATAAACAAGAGAAACACTTATTCAAAGCTATTTTCAAAATCTATGTTTAACCTGAATATTGTCTCAAACTGATGTTCTCAGACTGAGAGAATTACGTTTTCTATGATGCTGCTGGAGCATAAAGGGTTTATATAGCTATATATATCAATTTGCATCTGAAATAAACAAGAGAAACACTTATTCGAAGCTGTTTTCAAAAGTTCTGTTAAAATTAAATATTGTCTCAAACTGATGTTCTCAGACTGAGAGAATGACGTTTTCCAAGATTCTGCTGGAGCTCTGAATAACAGTTTTCAAACATCAAATAAAGGGTTTATATAGCTATATATATCAATTTGCATCTGAAATAAACAAGAGAAACACTTATTCGAAGCTGTTTTCAAAAGATATGTTTAAGTGAGACCTTCTCTAGTTGTGTAGTTGCTGGAGCTCTGAATAACAGTTTTCAAACATCAAATAAAGGGTTTATAAAGCTATATATATCAATTTGCATCTGAAATAAACAAGAGAAAAACTTATTCAAAGCTGTTTTCAAAAGTTATGTTTAACCTGAAATATTGTCTCAAACTGATGTTCTCAGACTGAGAGAATGACGTTTTCTAAGATTCTGCTGGAGCTCTGAATAGCAGTTTTCAAACATCAAATAAAGGGTTTATATAGCTTTATATATCAAATTGCATCTGAAATAAACAAGAGAAACACTTATTCAAAGCTGTTTTCAAAAGTTATGTTTAACCTGAAATATTGTCTTAAACTGATGTTCTCAGACTGAGAGAATGAAGTTTTCCAAGATTCTGCTGGAGCTCTGAATAACAGTTTTAAACATCAAATAAAGGGTTTATATAGCTATATATATCAATTTGCATTTGAAATAAACAAGAGAAAAACTTATTCAAAGCTGTTTTCAAAAGTTATGTTTAACCTGAAATATTGTCTCAAACTGATGTTCTCAGACTGAGAGAATGACGTTTTCCAAGATTCTGCTGGAGCTCTGAATAACAGTTTTCAAACATCAAATAAAGGGTTTATATAGCTATATATATCAATTTGCATCTGAAATAAACAAGAGAAACACTTATTCGAAGCTGTTTTCAAAAGTTATGTTTAACCTGAAATATTGCCTCAAACTGATGTTCTCAGACTGAGAGAATGAAGTTTTCAAAGATTCTGCTGGAGCTCTGAATAACAGTTTTAAACATCAAATAAAGGGTTTATATAGCTATATATATTAATTTGCATCTGAAATAAACAAGAGAAACACTTATTGGAAGCTGTTTTCAAAAGTTATGTTTAACCTGAAATATTGTCTCAAACTGATGTCCTCAGACTGAGAGAATGACGTTTTCTAAGATTCTGCTGGAGCTCTGAATAGCAGTTTTCAAACATCAAATAAAGGGTTTATATAGCTATATATATCAATTTGCATCTGAAATAAACAAGAGAAACACTTATTCGAAGCTGTTTTCAAAAGTTATGTTTAACCTGAAATATTGTCTCAAACTGATGTTCTCAGACTGAGAGAATGACGTTTTCCAAGATTCTGCTGGAGCTCTGAATAACAGTTTTCAAACATCAAATAAAGGGTTTATATAGCTATATATATCAATTTGCATCTGAAATAAACAAGAGAAACACTCATTCGAAGCTGTTTTCAAAAGTTATGTTTAACCTGAAATATTGTCTCAAACTGATGTTCTCAGACTGAGAGAATGACGTTTTCCAAGATTCTGCTGGAGCTCTGAATAACCGTTTTCAAACATCAAATAAAGGGTTTATATAGCTATATATATCAATTTGCATCTGAAATAAACAAGAGAAACACTTATTCAAAGCTATTTTCAAAATCTATGTTTAACCTGAATATTGTCTCAAACTGATGTTCTCAGACTGAGAGAATGACGTTTTCTATGATGCTGCTGGAGCATAAAGGGTTTATATAGCTATATATATCAATTTGCATCTGAAATAAACAAGAGAAACACTTATTCGAAGCTGTTTTCAAAAGTTATGTTAAAATTAAATATTGTCTCAAACTGATGTTCTCAGACTGAGAGAATGACGTTTTCCAAGATTCTGCTGTAGCTCTGAATAACAGTTTTAAAACATCAAATAAAGGGTTTATATAGGTATATATATCAATTTGCATCTGAAATAAACAAGAGAAACACTTATTCGAAGCTGTTTTCAAAAGATATATTTGAGTGAGACCTTCTCGAAAAGTGATGTATTCAGTCTGAGATGTATTTGAAGTCCAATCCCGCCACCTTGTGGTTCTTCTTTTTTATCAACATTTCTCTTTTTTTTTCCACAATGCAATTCCCCCAAGCACCCTACCTGGTGCACAAACCAAACACCACCATGTCTTCTCCTTTGAATTTGATTGACAGGTCCACCAGAACGGTCTTGTAGATGCAGCATTGTGTTGTCTAGTCCGAGCGAGTCTCAGAATGTTTTCACAGTCTTGGAAGTAGTGAATGCGGGCTAAGATTCTGCTGGAGCTCTGAATAACAGTTTTCAAACATCAAATAAAGGGTTTAAATAGCTATATATATCAATTTGCATCTGAAATAAACAAGAGAAACACTTATTCGAAGCTGTTTTCAAAAGTTATGTTTAACATGAAATATTGTCTCAAACTGATGTTCTCAGACTGAGAGAATGACGTTTTCCAAGATTCTGCTGGAGCTCTGAATAACAGTTTTCAAACATCAAATAAAGGGTTTATATAGCTATATATACCAATTTGCATCTGAAATAAACAAGAGAAACACTTATTCAAAGCTATTTTCAAAAGTTATGTTTAACCTGAAATATTGTTTCAAACTGATGTTCTCAGACTGAGAGAATGACGTTTTCCAAGATTCTGCTGGAGCTCTGAATAACAGTTTTCAAACATCAAATATAGCTATATATATCAATTTGCATCTGAAATAAACAATAGAAACACTTATTCAAAGCTGTTTTCAAAAGTTATGTTTAACCTGAAATATTGTCTCAAACTGATGTTCTCAGACTGAGAGAATGACGTTTTCTAAGATTCTGCTGGAGCTCTGAATACCAGTTTTCAAACATCAAATAAAGGGTTTATATAGCCATATATATCAATTTGCATCTGAAATAAACAAGAGAAACACTTATTCAAAGCTGTTTTCAAAAGTTATGTTTAACCTGAATTATTGTCTCAAACTGATGTTATCACACTGAGAAAATGACGTTTTCTAAGATTCTGCTGGAGCTCTGAATACCAGTTTTCAAACATCAAATAAAGGGTTTATATAGCCATATATATCAATTTGCATCTGAAATAAACAAGAGAAACACTTATTCAAAGCTGTTTTCAAAAGTTATGTTTAACCTGAATTATTGTCTCAAACTGATGTTATCACTCTGAGAGAATGACATTTTCTAAGATTCTGCTGGAGCTCTGAACAACAGTTTTCACTCATCAAATAAAGGGTTTAAATAGCTATATATATCGATTTGCATCTGAAATAAACAAGAGAAACACTTATTCAAAGCTATTTTCAAAAGTTATGTTTAACCTGAATTATTGTCTCAAACTGATGTTATCACACTGAGAGAATGACGTTTTCCAAGATTCTGCTGGAGCTCTGAATAACAGTTTTCAAACATCAAATATAGCTATATATATCAATTTTCATCTGAAATAAACAAGAGAAACACTTATTCAAAGCTGTTTTCAAAAGTTATGTTTAACCTGAAATATTGTCTCAAACTGATGTTCTCAGACTGAGAGAATGACGTTTTCTAAAATTCTGCTGGAGCTCTGAATACCAGTTTTCAAACATCAAATAAAGGGTTTATATAGCCATATATATCAATTTGCATCTGAAATAAACAAGAGAAACACTTATTCAAAGCTGTTTTCAAAAGTTATGTTTAACCTGAATTATTGTCTCAAACTGATGTTATCACACTGAGAGAATGACGTTTTCTAAGATTCTGCTGGAGCTCTGAATACCAGTTTTCAAACATCAAATAAAGGGTTTATATAGCCATATATATCAATTTGTATCTGTAATAAACAAGAGAAACACTTATTCAAAGCTGTTTTCAAAAGTTATGTTTAACCTGAATTATTGTCTCAAACTGATGTTATCACACTGAGAGAATGACGTTTTCTAAGATTCTGCTGGAGCTCTGAACAACAGTTTTCAGACATCAAATAAAGGGTTTAAATAGCTATATATATCGATTTGCATCTGAAATAAACAAGAGAAACACTTATTCAAAGCTATTTTCAAAAGTTATGTTTAACCTGAAATATTGTCCCAAACTGATGTTCTCAACTGAGAGAATGACGTTTTCAAAGATTCTGCTGGAGCACTGAATAACAGTTTTCAAACATCAAATAAAGGGTTTATATAGCTATATATATCAATTTGCATCTGAAATAAACAATAGAAACACTTATTCAAAGCTGTTTTCAAAAGTTATGTTTAACCTAAAATATTGTCTCAAACTGATGTTCTCAGACTGAGAGAATGACGTTTTCTAAGATTCTGCTGGAGCTCTGAATAACAGTTTTCAAACATCAAATATAGCTATATATATCAATTTTCATCTGAAATAATCAAGAGAAACACTTATTCAAAGCTGTTTTCAAAAGTTATGTTTAACCTGAAATATTGTCTCAAACTGATGTTCTCAGACTGAGAGAATGACGTTTTCTAAGATTCTGCTGGAGCTCTGAATAACAGTTTTCAAACATCAAATAAAGGGTTTATATAGCTATATATATCAATTTGCATCTGAAATAAACAAGAGAAACACTTATTCGAAGCTGTTTTCAAAAATTATGTTTAACCTGAAATATTGTCTCAAACTGATGTTCTCAGACTGAGAGAATGACGTTTTCTAAGATTCTGCTGGAGCTCTGAATACCAGTTTTCAAACATCAAATAAAGGGTTTATATAGCTATATATATATCAATTTGCATCTGAAATAAACAAGAGAAACACTTATTCGAAGCTATTTTCAAAAATTATGTTTAACCTGAAATATTGTCTCAAACTGATGTTCTCAGACTGAGAGAATGACGTTTTCTAAGATTCTGCTGGAGCTCTGAATATCAGTTTTCAAACATCAAATAAAGGGTTTATATAGCTATATATATCAATTTGCATCTGAAATAAACAAGAGAAACACTTATTCAAAGCTATTTTCAAAAGTTATGTTTAACCTGAAATATTGTCTCAAACTGATCTTCTCAGACTGAGAGAATGACGTTTTCCAAGATTCTGCTGGAGCTCTGAATAACAGTTTCAAACATCAAATATAGCTATATATATCAATTTGCATCTGAAATAAACAAGATAAACACTTATTCGAAGCTATTTTCAAAAGTTATGTTTAACCTGAAATATTGTCTCAAACTGATGTTCTCAGCCTGAGAGAATGACGTTTTCTAAGATTCTGTTGGAGCTCTGAATAACAGTTTTCAAACATCAAATAAAGGGTTTATATAGCTATATATATCAATTTGCATCTGAAATAAACAAGAGAAACACTTTTTCGAAGCTGTTTTCAAAAATTATGTTTAACCTGAAATATTGTCTCAAACTGATGTTCTCAGACTGAGAGGATGACGTTTTCTAAGATTCTGCTGGAGCTCTGAATACCAGTTTTCAAACATCAAATAAAGGGTTTATATAGCTATATATATCAATTTGCATCTGAAATAAACAAGAGAAACACTTATTCAAAGCTATTTTCAAAATCTATGTTTAACCTGAATATTGTCTCAAACTGATGTTCTCAGACTGAGAGAATGACGTTTTCTAAGATGCTGCTGGAGCTCTGAATAACAGTTTTCAAACATCAAATATAGCTATATATATCAATTTGCATCTGAAATAAACAATAGAAACACTTATTCAAAGCTGTTTTCAAAAGTTATGTTTAACCTGAATTATTGTCTCAAACTGATGTTATCACACTGAGAAAATGACGTTTTCTAAGATTCTGCTGGAGCTCTGAATACCAGTTTTCAAACATCAAATAAAGGGTTTATATAGCCATATATATCAATTTGCATCTGAAATAAACAAGAGAAACACTTATTCAAAGCTGTTTTCAAAAGTTATGTTTAACCTGAATTATTGTCTCAAACTGATGTTATCACACTGAGAGAATGACATTTTCTAAGATTCTGCTGGAGCTCTGAACAACAGTTTTCACTCATCAAATAAAGGGTTTAAATAGCTATATATATCGATTTGCATCTGAAATAAACAAGAGAAACACTTATTCAAAGCTATTTTCAAAAGTTATGTTTAACCTGAATTATTGTCTCAAACTGATTTTATCACACTGAGAGAATGACGTTTTCCAAGATTCTGCTGGAGCTCTGAATAACAGTTTTCAAACATCAAATATAGCTATATATATCAATTTTCATCTGAAATAAACAAGAGAAACACTTATTCAAAGCTGTTTTCAAAAGTTATGTTTAACCTGAAATATTGTCTCAAACTGATGTTCTCAGACTGAGAGAATGACGTTTTCTAAAATTCTGCTGGAGCTCTGAATACCAGTTTTCAAACATCAAATAAAGGGTTTATATAGCCATATATATCAATTTGCATCTGAAATAAACAAGTGAAACACTTATTCAAAGCTGTTTTCAAAAGTTATGTTTAACCTGAATTATTGTCTCAAACTGATGTTATCACACTGAGAGAATGACGTTTTCTAAGATTCTGCTGGAGCTCTGAATACCAGTTTTCAAACATCAAATAAAGGGTTTATATAGCCATATATATCAATTTGCATCTGTAATAAACAAGAGAAACACTTATTCAAAGCTGTTTTCAAAAGTTATGTTTAACCTGAATTACTGTCTCAAACTGATGTTATCACACTGAGAGAATGACGTTTTCTAAGATTCTGCTGGAGCTCTGAACAACAGTTTTCAGACATCAAATAAAGGGTTTAAATAGCTATATATATCGATTTGCATCTGAAATAAACAAGAGAAACACTTATTCAAAGCTATTTTCAAAAGTTATGTTTAACCTGAAATATTGTCCCAAACTGATGTTCTCAGACTGAGAGAATGACGTTTTCCAAGATTCTGCTGGAGCACTGAATAACAGTTTTCAAACATCAAATAAAGGGTTTATATAGCTATATATATCAATTTGCATCTGAAATAAACAAGAGAAACACTTATTCGAAGCTGTTTTCAAAAGTTATGTTTAACCTGAAATATTGTCTCAAACTGATGTTCTCAGACTGAGAATGACGTTTTCTAAGATTCTGCTGGAGCTCTGAATAACAGTTTTCAAACATCAAATAAAGGGTTTATTTAGCTATATATACCAATTTTCATCTGAAATAAACAAGAGAAACACTTATTCAAAGCTATTTTCAAAAGTTATGTTTAACCTGAAATGTTGTTTCAAACTGATGTTCTCAGACTGAGAGAATGACGTTTTCTAAGATTCTGCTGGAGCTCTGAATAACAGTTTTCAAACATCAAATATAGCTATATATATCAATTTGCATCTGAAATAAACAATAGAAACACTTATTCAAAGCTGTTTTCAAAAGTTATGTTTAACCTGAAATATTGTCTCAAACTGATGTTCTCAGACTGAGAGAATGACGTTTTCTAAGATTCTGCTGGAGCTCTGAATAACAGTTTTCAAACATCAAATAAAGGGTTTGTATAGCTATATATATCAATTTGCATCTGACATAAACAAGAGAAACACTTATTCGAAGCTGTTTTCAAAAGTTATGTTTAACCTGAAATATTGTCTCAAACTGATGTTCTCAGACTGAGAGAATGACGTTTTCTAAGATTCTGCTGGAGCTCTGAATAACAGTTTTCAAACATCAAATATAGCTATATATATCAATTTGCATCTGAAATAAACAATAGAAACACTTATTCAAAGCTGTTTTCAAAAGTTATGTTTAACCTGAAATATTGTCTCAAACTGATGTTCTCAGACTGAGAGAATGACGTTTTCTAAGATTCTGCTGGAGCTCTGAATAACAGTTTTCAAACATCAAATAAAGGGTTTGTATAGCTATATATATCAATTTGCATCTGACATAAACAAGAGAAACACTTATTCGAAGCTGTTTTCAAAAGTTATGTTTAACCTGAAATATTGTCTCAAACTGATGTTCTCAGACTGAGAGAATGACGTTTTCTAAGATTCTGCTGGAGCTCTGAATAACAGTTTTCAAACATCAAATAAAGGGTTTATATAGCTATATATATCAATTTGCATCTAAAATAAAAAAGAGAAAAACTTATTCAAAGCTGTTTTCAAAAGTTATGTTTAACCTGAAATTTTGTCTCAAACTGATGTTCTCAGACTGAGAGAATGTCGTTTTCCAAGATTCTGCTGGAGCTCTGAATAGCAGTTTTCAACATCAAATAAAGGGTTTATATAGCTATATATATCAATTTGCATCTGAAATAAAAAAGAGAAAAACTTATTCAAAGCTGTTTTCAAAAGTTATGTTTAACCTGAAATATTGTCTCAAACTGATGTTCTCAGACTGAGAGAATGACGTTTACTAAGATTCTGCTGGAGCTCTGAATAGCAGTTTTCAAACATCAAATAAAGGGTTTATATAGCTATATATATCAATTTGCATCTGAAATAAACAAGAGAAACACTTATTCGAAGCTGTTTTCAAAAGTTATGTTTAACCTGAAATATTGTCTCAAACTGATTTTCTCAGACTGAGAGAATGACGTTTTCTAAGATTCTGCTGGAGCTCTGAATAACAGTTTTAAAACATCAAATAAAGGGTTTATATAGCTATATATATCAATTTGCATCTGAAATAAACAAGATAAACACTTATTCGAAGCTGTTTTCAAAAGTTATGTTTAACCTGAAATATTGTCTCAAACTGATGTTCTCCGACTAGATGCTGCTGGAGCTCTGAATAACAGTTTTAAAACATCAAATAAAGGGTTTATATAGCTATATATATCAATTTGCATCTGAAATAAACAAGAGAAACACTTATTCGAAGCTGTTTTCAAAAGTTATGTTTAACCTGAAATATTGTCTCAAACTGATGTTCTCAGACTAGATGCTGCTGGAGCTCTGAATAACAGTTTTAAAAACATCAAATAAAGGGTTTATATAGCTATATATATCAATTTGCATCTGAAATAAACAAGAGAAACACTTATTCGAAGCTGTTTTCAAAAGTTATGTTTAACCTGAAATATTGTCTCAAACTGATGTTCTCAGACTGAGAGAATGTCGTTTTCCAAGATTCTGCTGGAGCTCTGAATAGCAGTTTTCAACATCAAATAAAGGGTTTATATAGCTATATATATCAATTTGCATCTGAAATAAAAAAGAGAAAAACTTATTCAAAGCTGTTTTCAAAAGTTATGTTTAACCTGAAATATTGTCTCAAACTGATGTTCTCAGACTGAGAGAATGACGTTTACTAAGATTCTGCTGGAGCTCTGAATAGCAGTTTTCAAACATCAAATAAAGGGTTTATATAGCTATATATATCAATTTGCATCTGAAATAAACAAGAGAAACACTTATTCGAAGCTGTTTTCAAAAGTTATGTTTAACCTGAAATATTGTCTCAAACTGATTTTCTCAGACTGAGAGAATGACGTTTTCTAAGATTCTGCTGGAGCTCTGAATAACAGTTTTAAAACATCAAATAAAGGGTTTATATAGCTATATATATCAATTTGCATCTGAAATAAACAAGATAAACACTTATTCGAAGCTGTTTTCAAAAGTTATGTTTAACCTGAAATATTGTCTCAAACTGATGTTCTCAGACTAGATGCTGCTGGAGCTCTGAATAACAGTTTTAAAACATCAAATAAAGGGTTTATATAGCTATATATATCAATTTGCATCTGAAATAAACAAGAGAAACACTTATTCGAAGCTGTTTTCAAAAGTTATGTTTAACCTGAAATATTGTCTCAAACTGATGTTCTCAGACTAGATGCTGCTGGAGCTCTGAATAACAGTTTTAAAAACATCAAATAAAGGGTTTATATAGCTATATATATCAATTTGCATCTGAAATAAACAAGAGAAACACTTATTCGAAGCTGTTTTCAAAAGTTATGTTTAACCTGAAATATTGTCTCAAACTGATGTTCTAAGACTGAGAGAATGACGTTTTCCAAGATTCTGCTGGAGCTCTGAATAACCGTTTTCAAACATCAAATAAAGGGTTTATATAGCTATATATATCAATTTGCATCTGAAATAAACAAGAGAAACACTTATTCGAAGCTGTTTTCAAAAGATATGTTTAAATGAGACCTTCTCTAAAAGTGATGTATTCAGACTGAGATGTATTTGAAGTCCAATCCCGCCACCTTGTGGTTCTTCTTTTTTATCAACATTTCTCATTTTTTTTTCCACAATGCAATTCCCCCAAGCACCCTACTTGGTGCACAAACCAAACACCACCATGTCTTCTCCTTTGAATTTGATTGACAGGTCCACCAGAACGGTCTTGTAGATGCAGCAATGAGTGAAGCCCCTCTCCCACAACAACTTCTTGACTATCTTTTCCCAAAAAGAGAAATTTAAATAAATAATATGGGGGGTAAAAAAGTCCAAAACAAATGAAAACATGAATTTAAACTAACAGTTTACATTTGCTAATTTTAAACATGTCTGACATGAGTCACACTATTGTAAATGTGCTCCGGTGTAAATGTTTATATTTTACACACATTTTTATTAACAAGAATACTGAATTAACAGAGGCAACCAGTGGATTATTTAAATTTAAAAAAATCTTCAGATTAAGTTTTTAAAACATCTTTGATTGATTTGACACAAACACGAAAAAAAAGAACAGTAGAAAAAAACACACAAAAACAAAAACAAAGAAAGATCCAACCCTCCACACCTGTAGAAAACCTCCCCGCGGTCTCACAAATCCAGACCCTCACCTACCTCTTCACAACCAGGGCCTGACAATGACAGACAAACAAAACATACCTATACATATAAGGAATCAACTACAGCTTATGGGCCGGTACGAGCCACATTCTCGCGGGTCTTTTCCTTTTTAAGGTATAGACTAGAATACTATTACAGTGTAATAGTTGCCTGATTCATTGTTGAATCAGGCAACTATTACACTGATTCACTCCTTTTCTAATAAGTATGGCAGCTCCTCTTGACCTATCCCCATAATTAGAGTGATACAAACAAAAACAACAACAACAACACATAATGCCCTTGAACAACAGAGAACAACCCCCCACACACACATGCCAATCTTCTCCAAAAAAAAAAAGAGAGATCCTTTTTTTACCTACCGTAAAAGGTATCTGCACTAACATGCTCAGGAAAGCTAAAGTTGACCCCAACAGAACTTGACTTAATACAGTTAAGGCACACTTCAATTATAGTATTATTTATCTTAAACATCTAATGACAATAAGAAGGACTCACATGATTGGTATTTGAATAACCAGCATCAACAAGGATAAACGAGAACATCAAAATAACATTAACTTGTATTAAAAGTGTAGAAAAAGTTTAAACAGTTGCTATAATGTTGTTAAATCACTGTCTCACCGGAATGTCTTCACACGTCACACGCGTCAATTCAATTCAATTCAATTCAATTCAATTTATTTAAAGTGTCTTATCATAACAAAGTTATCTCAAGACACTATACAGTTGAAATAAAACTATAGTTGATTAAGGAAAAATAGATCCCAGCAATTCAACAAAGAGCAAGAAACAAAACACTGTACAGTGAGCTGTACAGTGAGCTATGGCGAGGAAAAACTTCCTTTTAGAAGGCAGAAACCTCTAGCGGAACCAGACTCATTGTTGACGGCCTGCCGCTTTCACCCGCTGGGAGGAAGGATGGGGGGGTAGACAGATGGATAAGGAGAGGAGTGAGGGAAATTATAGTGAGAAAAAAAAAAAGAGGAGAGTGTAGGAGAGTCCATGGAGGTGCTGGAGAGAACTCGGGATCTGATGACGTGGTGAAGATCCTGGATCAGCAGCAGCTCTGGAGGTGGAGCCCTGGGGCTCCGGGAGAGAAATAAAAAGGTGTGGGTTTAAACTGCACAGGTGATGAATGTAATGCAGAAAAGAAGGATATACAGAGCTCGGTGTCTAAAACTCCTCCAGCATTCTCAGCCTATAGCAGCTAAGATAAACAGTTTTGTTAGTTATAGCAGCTAAAGATAAACAGTTAAGTTAGTTATAGGCTTTATCGAAAATTAAGGTTTTAAGATTGTTTTTAAACATAGAGAGGGTGTCTGCCCTCCGGACTGAAGCCGGTAGTTTGTTCCACAGCAGAGGGGCTTGAAAAGTGAAGGCCCTGGCTCCGAATCTACATTTAGAGATTTGTGGTATAACTAATAGATCAGAGTTTAAGGATCGTAAGGTCCTTGAGGGTTGGTAAGTTTGGATTAAATCTTTAATGTATGTTGGTGCTAGACCATGTAAGGCTTTATAGTAAGTAAGTAAGTAAGTAATATTTATTTATATAGCGCTTTTCGAGACCAGGGTCACAAAGCGCTTTAACAATCAAAACAATACTCAAAACAGTACATACTTCAAAGATCAAGACAACACCGAGAACAATACAGGAGTTCGAGAAATTCAAGGAAAAGCCTGAACAAATAGAAACGTCTTAAGATGTTTCTTAAAGGAGTCAGTAGACTCCATCAAGCGCAAAGAGAGAGATGAAGATTTTTCCAAAGCTTAGGAGCAACAGCCTGAAAAGATTTCTCTCCTCTGGTCCTCAGCCGTGTGCGTGGAACCATAAGTAGATTCTGATCCACAGACCTCAGAGACCGAGCTGGGGTGTAAGGCTGGATCAGATCAGTGATGTAAGGAGGAGCCTGACCATGAATAGCTCTGAAAGTAAGAACCAGAATTTTAAAGTTGATCCTGAAAGAAACTGGAAGCCAGTGAAGAGTTTTAAGGATCGGAGAAATGTGAGTTCTCCTACTTGAGCGGGTCAGAATTCTCGCTGCAGAGTTCTGAATCAACTGCAGACGAGACAGCTCCTTCTTGTTTCCTAAGTTTAGAGATTTTTCTCAGTTGAAGGAAACAGTTTCTGGTCAGTTTTCTGCAGTGTTGAACAAGAGACATGTCTTTATCAAATACAACACCCAGGTTTCTCAGGCTCAGTTTGACAGACTGACCTAAGTCACCCAAGTACTGACTCAACCCTGGAATCTTATCATCAGGAGCAATCACCAGAGTTTCAGTGTTGTCCACATTAAGCTGTAAAGTGTTTTCACTCAGCCATTGTTTGATTTCTAGCAAACAATTGACTAAGCTGTTCAGCCTTTGGGGCTCAGTTGGGTCAAAAGAGCAGTAGAGCTGGATGTCATCAGCAAGAATGTGATAAGAAACATCTGGAAATCTCTGAATGATTTTACCAAGGGGAATCAAGTACAGCAAAAACAATAAAGGACCCAGAACAGAACCTTGAGGGACTCCACACAACAGATCTGCCGATTCAGACCTCATTTGATTGGCAGATACACTAAAACTGCGCCCAGAAAGGTAAGATGAGAACCATTCTAACACAGACCCAGACAGTCCCACTTCATCCCTTAGTCTTCTCAGCAGGATCTGGTGATCAACTGTGTCAAAGGCTGACGACAGATCCAAGAGAACCAGAACAGTGAATTTACCAGAGTCAGCCGACATCATGATGTCACTGGACACTTTCAATAAAGCTGTCTCCGTAGAGTGATGTTTACGGAAGCCAGACTGAAACTTCTCATGGATGTCGCTCTGATCCAGGAACAAAGACAGCTGCTCGGACACCACCTTCTCCAAGATCTTGGACAAGAAAGGGAGCTTAGAAATAGGCCTGAAATTACTGAGGTCAGTTGGGTCTAAGCCTGGTTTTTTGAGCAGAGGCTCCACAATGGCATGTTTAAATGCATTGGGAAAAACCCCTGTGGAAAGGGAGAGGTTCACCATATTGGTAACCCAGGGGCCAATTACATCAAATACTTTGATAAAAAGCCTACAAGGAAGGACGTCATCTGAGCAAGAGGAGGGTTTCATCTTGTTCACTAGTGCTGAAATATCACCCAAAGATACAGCAGTGAAGGATGACCAAGAGGAGGAGATGGGCTCAGAGACAGTAGGGGTTCCCAACAAAGGGGGAGAGATTTTCTCTTTGATCAATTTAATTTTGTCAATGAAAAATCTCAACAATGCATTGCTGTCAGCTTCACAGAAGACCGGCGTGATTTGAGGAGCAGGAGACACGAGAGAATTAATCGTGTCAAACAAAACTTTGGGGTTTTTCCTATTTGCTGCTACCAGTTTTCTGATGTAATCAGATCTAGCAGTTTCTACCATCTCATTGTAAGAAGTCAACAGATCCCTGAGGTGAAGTCTGTGCACCTCAAGTTTAGTAGACTTCCAGAGACGCTCAGTCTTTCGACAAAGTCTCTTCAGACTCAGGAGATCTTCATTTGTCCAAGGGCACCGTTTTTTCTGAATTTTCAAGTTCGATTTAACAGGTGCCACTTGATCCAGTATTTCAACACAATGATCAGTGTAACAGTGAATCAAACTGTCCACATCTGGACAGTCATCAAAGGAAAGACGGTCAAACATAGCAGAAAAACTGTCTGCAGTATCGGCTGAGATGACAAGCCTCTGAGACCTAACTTTCAAAGGCTTAGGTTCAGGGATGAAGTCCAGGTTAAACAAGACAAGAGAATGATCACTCAGATGGACATCATGTACAGATACATTAGAAATGTTCAGGCCAAGAGTAAAAACTAAGTCTAAAATGAGGCCTTTTTGATGAGTGGGTTCAGAAACATGTTGCTCAAAATTAAAGGCTTCAGTTAAAGTTAAAAGTTCTTTAGCAGAACAAGATGTGACGTCTTCAACATGAAGATTAAAGTCTCCAAGAATAAGAACAGATTCCATCTGAATAATAGAAGATAAGAAGTCACTAAAGTCTTTCAAGAACACCGCCGCAGGACCAGGCGGACGGTAGATTGACACACAATAGAAAGGTCTTGTAGAACCAACCAAGATATTCTGAGACTCAAAAGAAGTGAATTCCTGTGTCTGAATCACTTTGCAAGAACAACTCTCCCTAAAAACAGTAGCAAGACCTCCTCCACGACCAGAGAGGCGAGGCTTCCCCAGGACAGCGCTCCCTACTGGACAGAGTTCGTTCAGATGAATAAACTCTTCCTCTCTCTGCCAAGTCTCAGAAAGACATAATAAATCCAAATGAACTCTTGTGAAAAGATCATTAAGAATAAAGGATTTATTAGTAATGGAGCGAACATTAAGAAGTCCCACATTCAGCACCGATGACGTCACTGACGACGCCGCGTCACTGACAGGCGCGCAGAGCGGGATCTTTTGAAGCGAACAGCGGTCACGTGGGTACCAGCTGTCACTGAAGTTCAACTCGGTTGTAAAAGTCGAATTAAAGAGAGGAAATGAAAAAATCTTACCACCTTTCGTTGAGGTCTGGACAGACGGCAGCGCTGATGTGTCGTCACACACAGTGAGAGGAATGTCGATCAAACATCGATGACGTTCGATGACGTCAGAGTTGTTCCGAGCGATCGCAACTGCACGTCTCATCCTGACCTGTACTCCAGCCCGACTCGATCCCTTGTGGAAATCGCCCGGTACTCGAGAGATCAAACGATATTCCACAGAGTCCGAGTCGATGAGAAGCGGAGCCGGAAACACGTTCACCGGACGTTGGTAACTGTCGCGAGTGAAGTCCTCCATCGACTCTCTGATGTTGAGAAGAGCATCACGATCATAGATCCGAGATGCTTGAGACATATCTTAAGTGATATGAGCATAATATCCGGACAAGTAGTCGTTAAAACGACTGTTTTTGGCAATTAAAGGGTTAATAAATTATTATCCTTATAGGTTAGGAGAAGGATTTTAAATTGTATTCTAAGTTCTACAGGAAGCCAATGTAGGGAAGACAGTACAGGGGAAATGTGTTCGCACCTCTTAGTCTTAGTCAGGACACGAGCTGCAGAGTTCTGAATGAGCTGAAGAGTTCTGAGAGACTTTTTAGAACATCCTGAGAGAAGAGAGTTACAATAGTCCAGCCTGGAGGTTACAAAAGCATGGATGAGCTTCTCAGCAGCATCTAAAGGAAGGAAGTGCCTGATTTTTTAAATGTTACGAAGGTGGAAGTAAGCAGTCCGTGAGATTTGTTTTATGTGTGAGTTAAATGATAAGTCCTCGTCAAAGCATACACCCAGATTCTTTACAGTGGTGCTAGTAGCAGGAGCAAGTCCATTTTGTAAAGCTAGATCATTAGTTAACGATTGTCTGAGATGTTGCGGACCAACTAGTAAAACCTCAGTCTTTTCCGAGTTCAGTAGGAGGAAGTTTTTGGTCATCCAGGACTTGATATCTGTAATACAGGACTGTAGTTGTGTTGGCTGATTTCTTTCATCTGGCTTCATGGACAAGTAAAGTTGGGTGTCATCAGCATAACAGTGAAAGTTTATAGAGTGTCTTCTAATCAAGTCCCCTAGTGGGAGCATATAGATTGTGAATAGTATTGGACCAAGAACAGAACCTTGTGGGACACCATAGCTGACCTTAGTGTGTGTCGATGAGAGGTGGTTGACATGTACATAGTGCGTTCTATCCGACAGGTAAGATTTAAACCAGTTAAGAGCAGTTCCACGAATGCCTATATGGTTTTCTAGCCTCTGTAGAAGGATTTGGTGGTCGACAGTATCAAATGCAGCCCTGAGATCTAGAAGAACAAGAACTGAAACATGGCCCTGATCAGAGGCCATCAGTAGGTCGTTACTTAATTTTACCAGGGCGGTCTCTGTGCTGTGGTGTTCCCAAAACCAGACTGAAACACCTCAAATTGATCATTGTCCTGGAGATAATCACAGAGCTGACTTGTTACCACTTTCTCCTAGGCCTATAGTTAGTGAGGACCTCTGGATCAAGAGTGGGTTTTTTAAGCAGAGGTTTAAATACTGCAACTTTGAAAAATCTGAGGCACATAGCCTGATGTTATTGACAAGTTAATAATGTCAAGTATGAAAGTGCTAAGTAATGGGAACAGTTCTTTAAGTAGCCATGTGGGAATTGGATCGAGAAGACATGTTGTGGCCTTTGAGGAGGAAACAACCTGGGACAGCTGTCGAGGACTCACTGATAGAAAGGAGTCAAAATATGTATCAGTCATAGTGTCTGTGTCCGGTGAGGCTGCACTGGTTGTATTAGAAGAATCTAGGAGGTCTTGAATCTTTCTTCTGATAGTTACAATTTTTTCATTAAGAAAGTTCATGAAATCACTGCTACTAAGATGAGAAGGGATGGACTGCTCAATGGACTGATGGCTCCGTGTCAGCCTGGCTACAGTGCTGAATAAGAACTTGGGGTTATTCTTATTTGCTTCTATAAGTGATGAGTAGTAGCTGGCTCTGGCTTTCCGAAGAGATGCCTTGTATATTTTTAACTTATCCTGCCAGTCCTGGTAGAATTCATTATGTTTTGATGAACGCCATTTCTTCTCTAGTCGTCTAGAATCCTGTTTTAATTTACGTGTTTCCTGAGTATACCAGGGAGCAAGACTACTTCTGTTAACAGTCTTTTGAGTTAGTGGTGCGATTAAGTCAAGCGTATTATGCAACGAGTCTGTAAAACTTCCCACAAAGTTATCAATGTCGGGGTGACTATGGGTAGAGTTTCTTGACACACTGAGGCTAGGCATTTTACTAAGCACTGAGGGAATTATTTCCATAAACTTGGTAACGGCACTTTCAGACAGACATCTTTTGAGAGTGCTCCTGCTCTGTCGACTTGAGTCATTTAAAATGAAGTTAAAGGTTATTAATTGATGGTCAGAAAGAACTGAATTCTGAGGAGAGACAATAACATTTTTAATTTCAAGTCCGTATGCTAGGACAAGATCTAATGTGTGCTTAAAACAGTGAGTCGGTTCATGTACATATTGAGAGAAACCAAATGACTCCAGGATAGAGTTAAACCTGTTAGCTAAGCTATCATGGACCATATCAACATGGATGTTAAAGTCACCAACAATAATCACTTTATCTGATTTAAGCATCAGGCTGGTCAAGAACTCAGGGAACTCAGACAAGAATTCAGAATAAGGTCCAGGCGGACGATAGACTCCAACAAAGAGAAGTGACTGACCTGATCTCAAGGTTGTATTAGATATGCTAAGTATAATACTTTCAAAAGAGTTGAAATCACATTGTGGTCTAGTAAAGGTTGACAGACATGAGTTGATGATGGCTGCGACTCCACCTCCTCGACCAGAGCGTCGAGGGGCATTAAAGTTAGTGTGGCTGGGTGGTGTTGATTCATTTAAAGATACGTAGGCAGTAAGCAGAGGTTAAGCAGAATAAGTCAATGGTTTTATCTGATATAAGTTCATTAATTAGTGCAGCTTTTGAGGACAGGGATCGGATATTCAACAATCCACACTTAATTCTCCTGTCCTCTACAATGGTAGTATTTATTTGATTTAGATTTATTTGAATTACATTTTCTTTAATATCTCTTCTACTGACAATTTTACTTGGTTTTATTAAGCGGGTCAGATTCACCCTCTCTATGCGGTTAAAGGCGGGTGGCTGTTGTAGGAGAAGGGCAGAAGAGTGTGGAAGACCGCAGTTCTGCCTTCTGATCTGTGCTCTGAGTTGTCACGTTACACTAAAACTCTCAACACTGCTAGACAAGAGAGATGCTCCTTCCAACGTGGGATGGATGCAGTCTCTGCTAAGCAGACCAGGTTTTTCCCAGAAGGTTTTCCAGTTGTTAACAAAGCCAACCTCATTTGCGGGGCACCACTCCAACAACCAGCGATTAAATGATGAATAGCGAGAAAACATATCATCATTGGCCATGTTGGGAAGGGGTCCAGAGAACACTACGGAGTCCGACATTGTTCGTGCAAATGCACACACCGACTGAACGTTAACCGTGGCGTCACTTGTCTCCACTGATGTTTTTGTTTACATAGTCGCGCGCCTCTGCAGCGGAGTAGAAGGATTTGTCCACATTCTTGTACGTTACTCTGAAGCGGGCAGGATAAGCAAATCCGAACCGAACCCCGTCCACTCCACGAAACCCATTCTTGACGTCATTGAACGCTGCGCGTGCTTTGGTAACACTTGTCGGGTAGTCAGGAAACACTGAGATACTGACTCCGTCCACACTGATGCGTTGTCTAGTCCGAGCGAGTCTCAGAATGTTTTCACAGTCTTGGAAGTAGTGAACGCGGGTTAAGATGCTGCTGGAGCTCTGAATAACAGTTTTCATACATCAAATAAAGGGTTTATATAGCTATATATATCAATTTGCATCTGAAATAAACAATAGAAACACTTATTCGAAGCTGTTTTCAAAAGTTATGTTTAACCTGAAATATTGTCTCAAATTGATGTTCTCACACTGAGAGAATGACGTTTTCTAAGATTCTGCTGGAGCTCTGAATAACAGTTTTCAAACATCAAAGAAAGGGTTTGTATAGCCATATATATCAATTTGCATCTGAAATAAACACGAGAAACACTTATTCGAAGCTGTTTTCAAAAGTTATGTTTAACCTGAAATATTGTCTCAAACTGATGTTCTCAGACTGAGAGAATGACATTTTCTAAGATTCTGCTGGAGCTCTGAATACCAGTTTTCAAACATCAAATAATGGGTTTATATAGCCATATATATCAATTTGCATCTGAAATAAACAAGAGAAACACTTATTCAAAGCTGTTTTCAAAAGTTATGTTTAACCTGAATTATTGTCTCAAACTGATTAGAATAGAAAAGCTTGATTCTCAGACTGAGAGAATGACGTTTTCTAAGATTCTGCTGGAGCTCTGAATACCAGTTTTCAAACATCAAATAAAGGGTTTATATAGCCATATATATCAATTTGCATCTGAAATAAACAAGAGAAACACTTATTCAAAGCTGTTTTCAAAAGTTATGTTTAACCTGAATTATTGTCTCAAACTGATGTTCTCACACTGAGAGAATGACGTTTTCTAAGATTCTGCTGGAGCTCTGAACAACAGTTTTCAGACATCAAATAAAGGGTTTGTATAGCTATATGTATCAATTTGCATCTGAAATAAACAAGAGAAACACTTATTCGAAGCTGTTTTCAAAAGTTATGTTTAACCTGAAATATTGTCTAAAACTGATGTTCTCAGACTGAGAGAATGAAGTTTTCCAAGATTCTGCTGGAGCTCTGAATAACAGTTTCAAACATCAAATAAAGGGTTTGTATAGCTATATATATATCAATTTGCATCTGAAATAAACAAGAGAAACACTTATTCGAAGCTGTTTTCAAAAGTTATGTTTAACCTGAAATATTGTCTCAAACTGATGTTCTCAGACTCAGAGAATGACGTTTTCTAAGATTCTGCTGGAGCTCTGAATAACAGTTTTCTAACATCAAATAAAGGGTTTATATAGCTATATATATATATCAATTTGCATCTGAAATAAACAAGAGAAACACTTATTCCAAGCTGTTTTCAAAAGTTATGTTTAACCTGAAATATTGTCTCAAACTGATGTTCTCAGACTGAGAGAATGAAGTTTTCCAAGATTCTGCTGGAGCTCTGAATAACAGTTTTAAACATCAAATAAAGGGTTGATATAGCTATATATATCAATTTGAATCTGAAATAAACAAGAGAAACACTTATTCAAAGCTGTTTTCAAAAGTTATGTTTAACCTGAAATATTGTCTCAAACTGATGTTCTCAGACTGAGAGAATGACGTTTTCTAAGATTCTGCTGGTGCTCTGAATAACAGTTTTCAAACATCAAAGAAAGGGTTTATATAGCTATATATATCAATTTGCATCTGAAATAAACAAGAGAAACACTTATTCAAAGCTGTTTTCAAAAGTTATGTTTAACCTGAAATATTGTCTCAAACTGATGTTCTCAGACTGAGAGAATGACGTTTTCTAAGATTCTGCTGGAGCTCTGAATAACAGTTTTCAAACATCAAATAAAGGGTTTATATAGCTATATATATCAATTTGCATCTGAAATAAACAAGAGAAACACTTATTCGAAGCTGTTTTCAAAAGTTATGTTTAACCTGAAATATTGTCTCAAACTAATGTTCTCAGACTGAGAGAATGACGTTTTCCAAGATTCTGCTGGAGCTCTGAATAACAGTTTTCAAACATCAAATAAAGGGTTTAAATAGCTATATATATCAATTTGCATCTGAAATAAACAAGAGAAACACTTATTCGAAGCTGTTTTCAAAAGTTATGTTTAACCTGAAATATTGTCTCAAACTGATGTTCTCAGACTGAGAGAATGAAGTTTTCCAAGATTCTGCTGGAGCTCTGAATAACAGTTTCAAACATCAAATAAAGGGTTTGTATAGCTATATATATATCAATTTGCATCTGAAATAAACAAGAGAAACACTTATTCGAAGCTGTTTTCAAAAGTTATGTTTAACCTGAAATATTGTCTCAAACTGATGTTCTCAGACTCAGAGAATGACGTTTTCTAAGATTCTGCTGGAGCTCTGAATAACAGTTTTCTAACATCAAATAAAGGGTTTATATAGCTATATATATATATCAATTTGCATCTGAAATAAACAAGAGAAACACTTATTCGAAGCTGTTTTCAAAAGTTATGTTTAACCTGAAATATTGTCTCAAACTGATGTTCTCAGACTGAGAGAATGAAGTTTTCCAAGATTCTGCTGGAGCTCTGAATAACAGTTTTAAACATCAAATAAAGGGTTTATATAGCTATATATATCAATTTGCATCTGAAATAAACAAGAGAAAAACTTATTCAAAACTGTTTTCAAAAGTTATGTTTAACCTGAAATATTGTCTCAAACTGATTCTCAGACTGAGAGAATGACGTTTTCTAAGATTCTGCTGGAGCTCTGAGTAACAGTTTTCAAACATCAAATAAAGGGTTGATATAGCTATATATATCAATTTGCATCTGAAATAAACAAGAGAAACACTTATTCAAAGCTGTTTTCAAAAGTTATGTTTAACCTGAAATATTGTCTCAAACTGATGTTCTCAGACTGAGAGAATGACGTTTTCTAAGATTCTGCTGGCGCTCTGAATAACAGTTTTCAAACATCAAAGAAAGGGTTTATATAGCTATATATACCAATTTGCATCTGAAATAAACAAGAGAAACACTTATTCAAAGCTGTTTTCAAAAGTTATGTTTAACCTGAAATATTGTCTCAAACTGATGTTCTCAGACTGAGAGAATGACGTTTTCTAAGATTCTGCTGGAGCTCTGAATAACAGTTTTCAAACATCAAATAAAGGGTTTATATAGCTATATATATCAATTTGCATCTGAAATAAACAAGAGAAACACTTATTCGAAGCTGTTTTCAAAAGTTATGTTTAACCTGAAATATTGTCTCAAACTAATGTTCTCAGACTGAGAGAATGACGTTTTCCAAGATTCTGCTTGAGCTCTGAATAACAGTTTTCAAACATCAAATAAAGGGTTTAAATAGCTATATATATCAATTTGCATCTGAAATAAACAAGAGTAACACTTATTCGAAGCTGTTTTCAAAAGTTATGTTTAACCTGAAATATTGTCTCAAACTGATGTTCTCAGACTGAGAGAATGACGTTTTCTAAGATGCTGCTGGAGCTCTGAATACCAGTTTTCAAACATCAAATAAAGGGTTTATATAACTATATATATCAATTTGCATCTGAAATAAACAAGAGAAACACTTATTCGAAGCTATCTTCAAAAGTTATGTTTAACCTGAAATATTGTCTCAAACTGATGTTCTCAGACTGAGAGAATGACGTTTTCCAAGATTCTGCTGGAGCTCTGAATAACAGTTTTCAAACATCAAATATAACTATATATATCAATTTGCATCTGAAATAAACAAGAGAAACACTTATTCAAAGCTGTTTTCAAAAGTTTTGTTTAACCTGAAATATTGTCTCAAACTGATGTTCTCAGACTGAGAGAATGACGTTTTCTAAGATTCTGCTGGAGCTCTGAATAACAGTTTTCAAACATCAAATAAAGGGTTTATATAGCTATATATATCAATTTGCATGTGAAATAAACAAGAGAAATACTTTTTCGAAGCTGTTTTCAAAAATTATGTTTAACCTGAAATATTGTCTCAAACTGATGTTCTCAGACTGAGAGAATGACGTTTTCTAAGATTCTGCTGGAGCTCTGAATACCAGTTTTCAAACATCAAATAAAGGGTTTATATAGCTATATATATCAATTTGCATCTGAAATAAACAAGAGAAACACTTATTCGAAGCTATTTTCAAAAGTTATGTTTAACCTGAAATATTGTCTCAAACTGATGTTCTCAGACTGAGAGAATGACGTTTTCTAAGATCCTGCTGGAACATAAAGGGTTTATATAGCTATATATATCAATTTGCATCTGAAATAAACAAGAGAAACACTTATTCGAAGCTGTTTTCAAAAGTTATGTTAAAATTGAATATTGTCTCAAACTGATGTTCTCAGACTGAGAGAATGACGTTTTCCAAGATTCTGCTGTAGCTCTGAATAACAGTTTTCAAACATCAAATAAAGGGTTTAAATAGCTATATATATATCAATTTGCATCTGAAATAAACAAGAGAAACACTTATTCAAAGCTGTTTTCAAAAGATATATTTAAGTGAGACCTTCTAGAAAAGTGATGTATTCAGACTGAGATGTATTTGAAGTCCAATCCCTCCACCTTGTGGTTCTTCTTTTTTATCAACATTTCTCTTTTTTTTTCCACAATGCAATTCCCCCAAGCACCCTACCTGGTGCACAAACCAAACACCACCATGTCTTCTCCTTTGAATTTGATTGACAGGTCCACCAGAACGGTCTTGTAGATGCAGCATTGCGTTGTCTAGTCCGAGCGAGTCTCAGAATGTTTTCACAGTCTTGGAAGTAGTGAACGCGGGCTAAGATTCTGCTGGAGCTCTGAATAACAGTTTTCAAACATCAAATAAAGGGTTTAAATAGCTATATATATCAATTTGCATCTGAAATAAACAAGAGAAACACTTATTCGAAGCTGTTTTCAAAAGTTATGTTTAAATATTGTCTCAAACTGATGTTCTCAGACTGAGAGAATGACGTTTTCTAAGATTCTGCTGGAGCTCTGAATAACAGTTTTCAAACATCAAATAAAGGGTTTATGTATATAGCTATATATATCAATTTGCATCTGAAATAAACAAGAGAAACACTTATTCGAAGCTGTTTTCAAAAATTATGTTTAACCTGAAATATTGTCTCAAACTGATGTTCTCAGACTGAGAGAATGACGTTTTCTAAGATTCTGCTGGAGCTCTGAATAACAGTTTTCAAACATCAAATAAAGGGTTTATATAGCTATATATATCAATTTGCATCTGAAATAAACAAGAGAAACACTTATTCGAAGCTGTTTTCAAAAATTATGTTTAACCTGAAATATTGTCTCAAACTGATGTTCTCAGACTGAGAGAATGACGTTTTCCAAGATTCTGCTGGAGCTCTGAATAACAGTTTTCAAACATCAAATAAAGGGTTAATATAGCTATATACATCAATTTGCATCTGAAATAAACAAGAGAAACACTTATTCAAAGCTGTTTTCAAAAGTTACGTTTAACCTGAAATATTGTTTCAAACTGATGTTCTCAGACTGAGAGAATGACGTTTTCCAAGATTCTGCTGGAGCTCTGAATAACAGTTTTCAAACATCAAATAAAGGGTTTATGTATATAGCTATATATATCAATTTGCATCTGAAATTAACAAGAGAAACACTTATTCAAAGCTGTTTTCAAAAGTTATGTTTAACATGAATATTGTCTCAAACTGATGTTCTCAGACTGAGAGAATGACGTTTTCCAAGATTCTGCTGGAGCTCTGAATAACAGTTTTAAAACATCAAATAAAGGGTTAATATAGCTATATATATCAATTTGCATCTGAAATAAACAAGAGAAACACTTATTCAAAGCTGTTTTCAAAAGTTATGTTTAACCTGAAATATTGTCTCAAACTGATGTTCTCACACTGAGAGAATGACGTTCTCCAAGATTCTGCTGGAGCTCTGAATAACAGTTTTCAAACATCAAATAAAGGGTTTATGTATATAGCTATATATATCAATTTGCATCTGAAATTAACAAGAGAAACACTTATTCAAAGCTGTTTTCAAAAGTTATGTTTAACATGAATATTGTCTCAAACTGATGTTCTCAGACTGAGAGAATGACGTTTTCCAAGATTCTGCTGGAGCTCTGAATAACAGTTTTCAAACATCAAATAAAGGGTTAATATAGCTATATATATATCAATTTGCATCTGAAAGAAACAAGAGAAACACTTATTCGTAGCTGTTTTCAAAAGTTATGTTTAACCTGAAATATTGTTTCAAACTGATGTTCTCAGACTGAGAGAATGACGTTTTCCAAGATTCTGCTGGAGCTCTGAATAACAGTTTTCAAACATCAAATAAAGGGTTTATATAGCTATATATATCAATTTGCATCTGAAATAAACAGGAGAAACACTTATTCGTAGCTATTTTCAAAAGTTATGTTTAACCTGAAATATTGTCTCAAACTGATGTTCTCAGACTGAGAGAATGACGTTTTCTAAGATGCTGCTGGAGCACAAAGGGTTTATATAGCTATATATATCAATTTGCATCTGAAATAAACAAGAGAAACACTTATTCGAAGCTGTTTTCAAAATTTATGTTTAACCTGAAATATTGCCTCAAACTGATGTTCTCAGACTGAGAGAATGAAGTTTTCAAAGATTCTGCTGGAGCTCTGAATAACAGTTTTAAACATCAAATAAAGGGTTTATATAGCTATATATATTAATTTGCATCTGAAATAAACAAGAGAAACACTTATTGGAAGCTGTTTTCAAAAGTTATGTTTAACCTGAAATATTGTCTCAAACTGATGTTCTCAGACTGAGAGAATGACGTTTTCTAAGATTCTGCTGGAGCTCTGAATAGCAGTTTTCAAACATCAAATAAAGGGTTTATATAGCTATATATATCAATTGGCATCTGAAATAAACAAGAGAAACACTTATTCGAAGCTGTTTTCAAAAGTTATGTTTAACCTGAAATATTGTCTCAAACTGATGTTCTCATACTGAGAGAATGACGTTTTCCAAGATTCTGCTGGAGCTCTGAATAACAGTTTTCAAACATCAAATAAAGGGCTTATATAGCTATATATATCAATTTGCATCTGAAATAAACAAGAGAAACACTTATTCGAAGCTGTTTTCAAAAGTTATGTTTAACATGAATATTGTCTCAAACTGATGTTCTCAGACTGAGAGAATGACGTTTTCCAAGATTCTGCTGGAGCTCTGAATAACAGTTTTCAAACATCAAATAAAGGGTTAATATAGCTATATATATATCAATTTGCATCTGAAAGAAACAAGAGAAACACTTATTCGTAGCTGTTTTCAAAAGTTATGTTTAACCTGAAATATTGTTTCAAACTGATGTTCTCAGACTGAGAGAATGACGTTTTCCAAGATTCTGCTGGAGCTCTGAATAACAGTTTTCAAACATCAAATAAAGGGTTTATATAGCTATATATATCAATTTGCATCTGAAATAAACAGGAGAAACACTTATTCGTAGCTATTTTCAAAAGTTATGTTTAACCTGAAATATTGTCTCAAACTGATGTTCTCAGACTGAGAGAATGACGTTTTCTAAGATGCTGCTGGAGCACAAAGGGTTTATATAGCTATATATATCAATTTGCATCTGAAATAAACAAGAGAAACACTTATTCGAAGCTGTTTTCAAAAGTTATGTTAAAATTAAATATTGTCTCAAACTGATGCTCTCAGACTGAGAGAATGACGTTTTCCAAGATTCTGCTGGAGCTCTGAACAACAGTTTTCAAACATCAAATAAAGGGTTTATATAGCTATATATATCAATTTGCATCTGAAATAAACAAGAGAAACACTTATTCTAAGCTGTTTTCAAAAATTATGTTTAACCTGAAATATTGTCTCAAACTGATGTTCTCAGACTGAGAGAATGACGTTTTCTAAGATTCTGCTGGAGCTCTGAATAACAGTTTTCAAACATCAAATACTTTATTTGATAAAGGGTTTATATATATAGCTATTTATATCAATTTTCCATCTGAAATTTGCAAATTGATATAGTTTGAACAGTTTTCAAACATCAAATAAAGGGTTTACATAGCTATAAACGTTATCAATTTGCATCTGAAATAAACAAGAGAAACACTTATTCGAAGCTGTTTTCAAAAGATATGTTTAAGTGAGACCTTCTCTAAAAGTGATGTATTCAGACTGAGATGTATTTGAAGTCCAATCCCGCCACCTTGTGGTTCTTCTTTTTTATCAACATTTCTCTTTTTTTTCCCACAATTCCATGCAATGCTTGGGGAAGCAGTGTATTTACTACCTCGTTCTTTTTGCTGTTTTTTGGAGCTCATCTAACTTTTTGTCGGGCCGAGGACAAGTTTGAAAAACTTCCCGGTGAGCGCATTCGTCAAACTTTACTCTCACTCTGTTCTTTCCTGCTCGGTGTGTCAGATGTTCAGTTATGCTTCGGCCTCCTTTAGAGATAGCATTAGTTGTGTAAAGTGTAGCCTGTTAGCTAGACTGGAGGTGAAGCTCGTTGAACTAGAGAGCCCGTTGTGCGCTGTCGAAGCTAAACCGCTAGCTAGCCAGTGTCAGGTAGACAGTGCACAGCCACATAGCCTAGCAGGTTGCATCTGATAGGCTATGTGGTTGTGCACTGGAGCCAGCAATTCCCGAGCAGCCGGGAAACCAGGGTCGGTGGGTGACTGTCAACGGAGCACCACCAACCCCTTAGCGTTTCGAACAGATTTTCTCCACTCGACAAGTCACCGGTCGAGGAACCTGCTCTGTTCATAGGCGATTCCATACTTCGGAACGTTAAACTCCAACATTGAAATAATTCTTTCTTTTTTACCTCTTCAAAGCTAAAACATTAAAATAATTATTTTAAGAATTTTTATTAATTCTTCAAAAGTCCAACATTTTTTTTTTTTACCTCTTCAAAACTCCAACATTTTTTTTTTTTTTACCTCTTCAAAACTCCAACATTTTTTTTAAATTTTGTTTACCTCTTCAAAACTCCAACATTAAAATATTTATTTCTTTTTTTAACTCATCAAAACTCCAACATTAATTTATTATTATTTTTTTTTACCTCTTCAAAACTCCAACATTAAAATAATTCTTTCTTTTTTACCTCTTCAAAACTCCAACATTTTTTATTTTTTTTTGTTTACCTCTTCAAAACTCCAACATTAAAAGATTTATTTATTTTTTTACCTCTACAAAACTCCAACATTATTATTATTATTATTTTTTACCTCTTCAAAACTCCAACATTCATTTATTTATTTTTTTACCTCTTCAAAACTCCAACATTTTAATAATTCTTTCTTTTTTACCTCTCTAAAACTCCAACATTTTTTTTTTGTTTACCTCTTCAAAACTCCAACATTTTTTTAAAATTTTGTTTACCTCTTCAAAACTCCAACATTAAAATATTTATTTCTTTTTTTAACTCATCAAAACTCCAACATTAATTTTTTTTTTTTTTTTTACCTCTTCAAAACTCCAACATTAAAATAATTCTTTCTTTTTTACCTCTTCAAAACTCAAACTTTAAAATAATTCTTTCTTTTTTACCTTTTCAAAACTAAAACATTAAAATAATTCTTTCTTTTCTACCTCTTCAAAACTCCAACATTTTTTTTATTTATTTTTTTACCTCTTCAAAACTCCAACATTAAAAGATTTATTTCTTTTTTTACCTCTTCAAATCTCCAACGTTATTATTATTATTATTTTTTACCTCTTCAAAACTCCAACATTTTTTAAATTTTTTTTTACCTCTTCCAAACTCCAAAATTAAAAGATTTATTTATCTTTTTACCTCTTCAAAAGTCCAACATTTTTTTTTTTTACCTCTTCAAAACTCCAACATTAAAATAATTCTTTCTTTTTTACCTCTCTAAAAAAAAAATTATGTTGGAGTTTCAACATAATATTTTTTTTTATTTTTTTTACCTCTTCAAAACTCCAACAATAAAAGATTTATTTCTTTTTTTACCTCTTCAAAACTCCAACATTATTATTATTATTTTTTTTTACCTCTTCAAAACTCCAACATTAATTCCTTTTTTTTTTTACCTCTTCAAAACTCCAACATTTTAATAATTCTTTCTTTTTTACCTCTCTAAAACTCCAACATTTTTTTTTGTTTACCTCTTCAAAACTCCAACATTTTTTTTAAATTTTGTTTACCTCTTCAAAACTCCAACATTAAAATATTTATTTATTTTTTTAACTCATCAAAACTCCAACATTAATTTTTTTTTTTTTTTACCTCTTCAAAACTCCAACATTAAAATAATTCTTTCTTTTTTACCTCTTCAAAACTAAAACATTAAAAGAATTCTTTCTTTTCTACCTCCTCAAAAGTCCAACATTTTTTTTTTTACCTCTTCAAAACTCCAACATTTTTTTTTTTTTTTTAACCTTTTCAAAACTCCAACATTAAAATAATTCTTTCTTTTTTACCTCTTCAAAACTCAAACATTTTTTTTTATTTTTTTAACCTCTTCAAAACTCCAACATTAAAATAATTCTTTCTTTTTTACCTCTTCAAAACTCAAACTTTAAAATAATTCTTCCTTTTTTACCTTTTCAAAACTAAAACATTAAAATAATTCTTTCTTTTCTACCTCTTCAAAACTCCAACATTTTTTTTTATTTTTTTTTTACCTCTTCAAAACTCCGACATTAAAAGATTTATTTCTTTTTTTACCTCTTCAAATCTCCAACGTTATTATTATTATTTTTTACCTCTTCAAAACTCGAACATTTTTTTTAATTTTTTTTACCTCTTCAAAACTCCAAAATTAAAAGATTTATTTATCTTTTTACCTCTTCAAAACTCCAACATTTTTTTTTTTACCTCTTCAAAACTCCAACAATAAAAGATTTATTTCTTTTTTTACCTCTTCAAAACTCCAACATTAATTTCTTTTTTTTTTACCTCTTCAAAACTCCAACATTAAAATAATTCTTTCTTTTTTTTACCTCTTCAAAACTCCAACATTAAAAGATTTATTTCTTTTTTTACCTCTTCAAAACTCCAACATTAAAATAATTCTTTCTTTTTTACCTCTTCAAAAGTCCAACATTGATTTTTTTTTTTTTATCTCTTCAAAAGTTTAACATTAAAATAATTCTTTCTTTTTTACCTCTTCAAAACTCCAACATTTTTTATTTTTTTTTACCTCTTCAAAACTCCAACATTAAAATAATTATTTCTTTTTTACCTCTCTAAAAACTCCAACATAAATTCTTTTTTTTCTTTTTTTTACCTCTTCAAAACTCCAACATTAAAATAATTCTTTGTTTATTACCTCTTCAAAACTCCAACATTAATTTCTTTTTTTTTTTACCTCTTCAAAAGTCCAACATTTTTTTTTTTTACCTCTTCAAAACTCCAACATTAAAAGATTTATTTCTTTTTTTACCTCTTCAAAACGCCAACATTAATTTCTTTTTTTTTTATCTCTTCAAAAGTCCAACATTTTTTTTTTTTACCTCTTCAAAACTCCAACATTAAAAGATTTATTTCTTTTTTTACCTCTTCAAAACTCCAATGTTATTATTATTTTTGTTTTTACCTCTTCAAAAGCCCAACATTTTTTTTTTTTACCTCTTCAAAACTCCAACATTTTTTTAAAACTTTTTTTTACCTCTTCAAAACTCCAACATTATTATTATTATTTTTTTTTACCTCTTCAAAACTCCAACATTAATTCCTTTTTTTTTTTACCTCTTCAAAACTCCAACATTTTAATAATTCTTTCTTTTTTACCTCTCTAAAACTCCAACATTTTTTTTTTGTTTACCTCTTCAAAACTCCAACATTTTTTTTAAATTTTGTTTACCTCTTCAAAACTCCAACATTAAAATATTTATTTATTTTTTTAACTCATCAAAACTCCAACATTAATTTTTTTTTTTTTACCTCTTCAAAACTCCAACATTAAAATAATTCTTTCTTTTTTACCTCTTCAAAACTAAAACATTAAAAGAATTCTTTCTTTTTTACCTTTTCAAAACTCCAACATTTTTTTTTTTTTTTTAACCTTTTCAAAACTCCAACATTAAAATAATTCTTTCTTTTTTACCTCTTCAAAACTCAAAC
The DNA here is from genome assembly GCF_982586985.1 of Callionymus lyra. Lineage (NCBI taxonomy): Eukaryota > Metazoa > Chordata > Actinopteri > Syngnathiformes > Callionymidae > Callionymus > Callionymus lyra. The sequence goes on along the minus strand of NW_028258543.1, from coordinate 131,093 downwards.
ATTTATTTTTATTTTTTTAACCTCTTCAAAACTCCAACATTAAAATAATTCTTTCTTTTTTACCTCTTCAAAACTCAAACTTTAAAATAATTCTTCCTTTTTTACCTTTTCAAAACTAAAACATTAAAATAATTCTTTCTTTTCTACCTCTTCAAAACTCCAACATTTTTTTTTTTTTTTTACCTCTTCAAAACTCCGACATTTAAAGATTTATTTATTTTTTTACCTCTTAAAATCTCCAACGTTAATATTATTATTTTTTACCTCTTCAAAACTCGAACATTTTTTTTAATTTTTTTTACCTCTTCAAAACTCCAAAATTAAAAGATTTATTTATCTTTTTACCTCTTCAAAACTCCAACATTTTTTTTTTTACCTCTTCAAAACTCCAACAATAAAAGATTTATTTCTTTTTTTCCCTCTTCAAAACTCCAACATTAATTTCTTTTTTTTTTACCTCTTCAAAACTCCAACATTAAAAGATTTATTTCTTTTTTTACCTCTTCAAAACTCCAACATTAAAAGATTTATTTCTTTTTTTACCTCTTCAAAACTCCAACATTAAAATAATTCTTTTTTTTTTACCTCTTCAAAAGTTTAACATTAAAATAATTCTTTCTTTTTTACCTCTTCAAAAGTCCAACATTTTTTATTTTTTTTACCTCTTCAAAACTCCAACATTAAAAGATTTATTTCTTTTTTTACCTCTTCAAAACGCCAACGTTAATTTCTTTTTTTTTTATCTCTTCAAAAGTCCAACATTTTTTTTTTTTACCTCTTCAAAACTCCAACATTAAAAGATATATTTCTTTTTTTACCTCTTCAAAACTCCAATGTTATTATTATTTTTGTTTTTACCTCTTCAAAAGCCCAACATTTTTTTTTTTACCTCTTCAAAACTCCAACATTTTTTTAAAACTTTTTTTTACCTCTTCAAAACTCCAAAATTAAAAGATTTATTTCTTTTTTTACCTCTTCAAAACTCCAACATTAAAAGAAATATTTTTTTTTTACCTCTTCAAAACTCCAACATTTTTTTTTTTTTTTTACCTCTTCAAAACTCCAACATTAATTTTTTTTTTTTTTTACCTCTTCAAAACTCCAACATTAAAATAATTCTTTCTTTTTTACCTCTTCAAAACTAAAACATGAAAATAATTCTTTCTTTTCTACCTCTTCAAAACTCCAACATTTTTTTTTTTACCTCTTCAAAACTCCAACATTTTTTTTTTTTTACCTCTTCAAAACTCCAACATTATTAAATTTTTTTTTTACCTCTTCAAAACTCCAACATTAAAATAATTCTTTCTTTTTTACCTCTTCAAAACTAAAACATGAAAAGAATTCTTTCTTTTCTACCTCTTCAAAACTCCAACATTAAAAGATTATTTCTTTTTTTACCTCTTCAAAACTCCAACATTAAAAGAATTCTTTCTTTTTTACCTCTTCAAAAGTCCAACTTTTTTTTTTACCTCTCTAAAACTCCAACATAATTTTTTTTATTTTTTTTACCTATTCAAATCTCCAACATTAAAATATTTCTTTATCTTTTTTTCCTCTTCAAAACTAAAACATTAAAAGAATTCTTTCTTTTCTACCTCTTCAGAACTCCAACATTTTTTTTTCATTTTTTTTACCTCTTCAAAACTCCAACATTAAAATATGTATTTATTTTTTTACCTCTTCAAAACTCCAACATTAATTTCTTTTTTTTTATCTCTTCAAAAGTCCAACATTTTGTTTTTACCTCTTCAAAAGTCCACCTTTTTTTTTTACCTCTTCAAAACTCCAACAGTTTTTAAACTTTTTTTTACCTCTTCAAAACTCCAAAATTAAAAGATTTATTTCTTTTTTTACCTCTTCAGAACTCCAACATTTTTTTTAATTTTTTTTACCTCTTCAAAACTCCAACATTAAAAGATGTATTTCTTTTTTTACCTCTTCAAAACTCCAACATTAATTTCTTTTTTTTTATCTCTTCAAAAGTCCAACGTTTTGTTTTTACCTCTTCAAAAGTCCAACTTTTTTTTTACCTCTTCAAAAGCCCAACATTTTTTTTTTTTTTTTACCTTTTCAAAACTCCAACATTTTTTTAAACTTTTTTTTACCTCTTCAAAACTCCAAAATTAAAAGATTTATTTCTTTTTTTACCTCTTCAAAACTCCAACATTAAAATAATTCTTTCTTTTTTACCTCTCTAAAACTCCAACATGATTTTTTTTTTTTTTTTTACCTCTTCAAAACTCCAACATTTTTTTTTTTTTTTTTTACCTCTTCAAAACTCCAACATTAATTTCTTTTTTTTTTTACCTCTTTAAAACTCCAATATTATTATTATTATTTTTTTTACCTCTTCAAAACTCCAACATTAAAATAATTATTTCTTTTTTACCTCTCTAAAACTCCAACATGATTTTTTTTTTTTTTTTTACCTCTTCAAAACTCCAACATTTTTTTTTTTTTACCTCTTCAAAACTCCAACATTTTTTTTTTTTTTACCTCTTCAAAACTCCAACATTAAAATATTTATTTCTTTTTTTACCTCTTCAAAACTCCAACATTAAAATAATTCTATCTTTTTTACCTCTCTAAAATTTCAACATAAATTATTATTATTATTTTTTTTACCTCTTCAAAACTCCAACATTAAAAGAATTCTTTCTTTTTTACCTCTTCAAAAGTCCAACTTTTTTTTTTTACCTCTCTAAAACTCCAACATATATATATATATATTTATTTTTTACCTCTTCAAAACTCCAACATTAAAATAATTCTTTCTTTTTTACCTCTCTAAAACTCCAACATGATTTTTTTTTTTTTTTTACCTCTTCAAAACTCCAACATTTTTTTTTTTTTTTTTTACCTCTTCAAAACTCCAACATTAATTTCTTTTTTTTTTTACCTCTTTAAAACTCCAATATTATTATTATTATTTTTTTTACCTCTTCAAAACTCCAACATTAAAATAATTATTTCTTTTTTACCTCTCTAAAACTCCAACATGATTTTTTTTTTTTTTTTACCTCTTCAAAACTCCAACATTTTTTTTTTTTTACCTCTTCAAAACTCCAACATTTTTTTTTTTTTTACCTCTTCAAAACTCCAACATTAAAATAATTCTATCTTTTTTACCTCTCTAAAATTTCAACATAAATTATTATTATTATTTTTTTTACCTCTTCAAAACTCCAACATTAAAAGAATTCTTTCTTTTTTACCTCTTCAAAAGTCCAACTTTTTTTTTTTACCTCTCTAAAACTCCAACATATATATATATATATTTTTTACCTCTTCAAATCTCCAACATTCAAATAATTCTTTCTTTTTTTTTCCTCTTCAAAACTCCAACATTATTTTATTTTTTATTTGTTTTACCTCTTCAAAACTCCAACTTTAAAATAATTCTTTCTTTTTTACCTCTTCAAAAATAAAACATTAAAAGATTTATTTATTTTTTTACCTCTTCAAAACTCCAACATTAATTTCTTTTTTTTTTATCTCTTCAAAAGTCCAACATTTTTTTTTTACCTCTTCAAAAGTACAACATTTTTTTTTTACCTCTTCAAAAGTCCAACGTTTCTTTTTTTTACCTCTTCAAAAGTCCAACATTAAAAGATTGATTTCTTTTTTACCTCTTCAAGAGTCCAACTTTTTTTTTTTTTACCTCTTCAAAACTCCAACATTATTATTATTATTTTTTTTTACCTCTTCAAAACTCCAACAGTAAAATAATTATTTCTTTTTTTTACCTCTTCAAAACTCCAACATTAAAATAATTATTTATTTTTTACCTCTTCAAAACTCCAACATTAAAAGAATTCTTTCTTTTTTTACCTCTTCAAAACTCCAACATTTTTTTTCCCTCTTCAAAACTCCAACATTTTTTTTCCCTCTTCAAAACTCCAACATTAAAATAATTCTTTCTTTTTCACCTCTTCAAAACTCCAACATTTTTTAATTTTTTTTTTTTACCTCTTCAAAACTACAACATTTTTTTAAAACTTTTTTTTACCTCTTCAAAACTCCAAAATTAAAAGATTTATTTCTTTTTTTACCTCTTCAAAACTCCAACATTAAAAGAAATCTTTTTTTTTTACCTCTTCAAAACTCCAACATTAATTTCTTTTTTTTTTACCTCTTCAAAACTCCAACATTTTTTTTTTTACCTCTTCAAAAGTCCAACGTTTCTTTTTTTTACCTCTTCAAAAGTCCAACATTAAAAGATTGATTTCTTTTTTACCTCTTCAAGAGTCCAACTTTTTTTTTTTTTACCTCTTCAAAACTCCAACATTATTATTATTATTTTTTTTTACCTCTTCAAAACTCCAACAGTAAAATAATTATTTCTTTTTTTTACCTCTTCAAAACTCCAACATTAAAATAATTATTTATTTTTTACCTCTTCAAAACTCCAACATTAAAAGAATTCTTTCTTTTTTTACCTCTTCAAAACTCCAACATTTTTTTTCCCTCTTCAAAACTCCAACATTTTTTTTCCCTCTTCAAAACTCCAACATTAAAATAATTCTTTCTTTTTCACCTCTTCAAAACTCCAACATTTTTTAATTTTTTTTTTTTACCTCTTCAAAACTACAACATTTTTTTAAAACTTTTTTTTACCTCTTCAAAACTCCAAAATTAAAAGATTTATTTCTTTTTTTACCTCTTCAAAACTCCAACATTAAAAGAAATCTTTTTTTTTACCTCTTCAAAACTCCAACATTAATTTCTTTTTTTTTTACCTCTTCAAAACTCCAACATTTTTTTTTTTACCTCTTCAAAACTCCAACATTTTTTTTTTTTTACCTCTTCAAAACTCCAACATTAATTTTTTTTTTTTTACCTCTTCAAAACTCCAACATTAAAATAATTCTTTTTTTTTTACCTCTTCAAAACTAAAACATTAAAAGAATTCTTTCTTTTCTACCTCTTCAGAACTCCAACATTTTTTTTAAATTTTTTTTACCTCTTCAAAACTCCAACATTAAAAGATGTATTTCTTTTTTTACCTCTTCAAAACTCCAACATTAATTTCTTTTTTTTTCCCTCTTCAAAACTCCAACATTTTTTTTCCCTCTTCAAAACTCCAACATTTTTTAATTTTTTTTTTTTACCTCTTCAAAACTCCAACATTTTTTTAAAACTTTTTTTTACCTCTTCAAAACTCCAAAATTAAAAGATTTATTTCTTTTTTTACCTCTTCAAAACTCCAACATTAAAAGAAATCTTTTTTTTTTACCTCTTCAAAACTCCAACATTAATTTCTTTTTTTTTTACCTCTTCAAAACTCCAACATTTTTTTTTTTTTACCTCTTCAAAACTCCAACATTAATTTTTTTTTTTTTTACCTCTTCAAAACTCCAACATTAAAATAATTCTTTCTTTTTTACCTCTTCAAAACTAAAACATGAAAAGAATTCTTTCTTTTCTACCTCTTCAAAACTCCAACATTTTTTTTTTTTTACCTCTTCAAAACTCCAACATTAATTTTTTTTTTTTTTACCTCTTCAAAACTCCAACATTAAAATAATTCTTTCTTTTCTACCTCTTCAAAACTCCAACATTTTTTTTTTTTTTACCTCTTCAAAACTCCAACAATAAAAGATGTATTTCTTTTTTTACCTCTTCAAAACTCCAACATTAATTTCTTTTTTTTTACCTCTTCAAAACTCCAACATTAAAAGATGTATTTCTTTTTTTACCTCTTCAAAACTCCAACATTAATTTCTTTTTTTTTATCTCTTCAAAAGTCCAACATTTTGTTTTTACCTCTTCAAAAGTCCAACTTTTTTTTTTACCTCTTCAAAAGCCCAACATTTTTTTTTTTTTTTTACCTCTTCAAAACTCCAACATTTTTTTAAACTTTTTTTTACCTCTTCAAAACTCCAAAATTAAAATATTTATTTCTTTTTTTACCTCTTCAAAACTCCAACATTAAAATAATTCTTTCTTTTTTACCTCTCTTAAACTCCAACATGATTTTTTTTTTTTTTTGCCTCTTCAAAACTCCAACATTATTATTATTATTTTTTTTACCTCTTCAAAACTCCAACATTAAAATAATTATTTCTTTTTTACCTCTCTAAAACTCCAACATGATTTTTTTTTTTTTTTTTACCTCTTCAAAACTCCAACATTTTTTTTTTTTTTACCTCTTCATAACTCCAACATTTTTTTTTTTTTTTACCTCTTCAAAACTCCAACATTAAAAGATTTATTTCTTTTTTTACCTCTTCAAAACTCCAACATTAAAATAATTCTTTCTTTTTTACCTCTCTAAAATTTCAACATAAATTATTATTATTATTTTTTTTACCTCTTCAAAACTCCAACATTAAAAGAATTCTTTCTTTTTTACCTCTTCAAAAGTCCAACTTTTTTTTTTTACCTCTCTAAAACTCCAACATATATATATATATTTTTTACCTCTTCAAATCTCCAACATTAAAATAATTCTTTCTTTTTTTTTCCTCTTCAAAACTCCAACATTATTTTATTTATTATTTGTTTTACCTCTTCAAAACTCCAACTTTAAAATAATTATTTCTTTTTTACCTCTTCAAAAATAAAACATTAAAAGATTTATTTCTTTTTTTACCTCTTCAAAACTCCAACATTAATTTCTTTTTTTTTATCTCTTCAAAAGTCCAACATTAAAAGAATTCTTTCTTTTTTACCTCTTCAAAAGTCCAACTTTTTTTTTTACCTCTCTAAAACTCCAACATATATATATATATTTTTTACCTCTTCAAAACTCCAACTTTAAAATAATTCTTTCTTTTTTACCTCTTCAAAAATAAAACATTAAAAGATTTATTTCTTTTTTTACCTCTTCAAAACTCCAACATTAATTTCTTTTTTTTTTATCTCTTCAAAAGTCCAACATTTTTTTTTTACCTCTTCAAAAGTCCAACTTTTTTTTTTTACCTCTTCAAAAGTCCAACGTTTCTTTTTTTTACCTCTTCAAAACTCCAACATTAAAAGATTGATTTCTTTTTTACCTCTTCAAGAGTCCAACTTTTTTTTTTTTTTACCTCTTCAAAACTCCAACATTATTATTATTATTATTTTTTTTTACCTCTTCAAAACTCCAACAGTAAAATAATTATTTCTTTTTTTTACCTCTTCAAAACTCCAACATTAAAATAATTATTTCTTTTTTACCTCTTCAAAACTCCAACATTAAAAGAATTCTTTCTTTTTTTACCTCTTCAAAACTCTAACGTAATTTTTTTTTTTTTTTTTTTTACCTCTTCAAAACTCCAACATTTTTTTTCCCTCTTCAAAACTCCAACATTAAAATAATTCTTTCTTTTTTACCTCTTCAAAACTCCAACATTTAAAAAAATTTTTTTTTTACCTCTTCAAAACACCAACATTAAAATAATTCTTAGTTTATTACCTCTTCAAAACTCCAACATTAATTTCTTTTTTTTTTTACCTCTTCAAAAGTCCAACATTTTTTTTTTTTTACCTCTTCAAAAGTCCAACGTTTCTTTTTTTTACCTCTTCAAAAGTCCAACATTAAAAGATTGATTTCTTTTTTACCTCTTCAAGAGTCCAACTTTTTTTTTTTTTACCTCTTCAAAACTCCAACATTATTATTATTATTTTTTTTTACCTCTTCAAAACTCCAACAGTAATATAATTATTTCTTTTTTTTACCTCTTCAAAACTCCAACATTAAAATAATTATTTATTTTTTACCTCTTCAAAACTCCAACATTAAAATAATTCTTTCTTTTTTTACCTCTTCAAAACTCCAACGTAATTTTTTTTTTTTTTTTTTTACCTCTTCAAAACTCCAACATTTTTTTTCCCTCTTCAAAACTCCAACATTAAAATAATTCTTTCTTTTTTACCTCTTCAAAACTCCAACATTAAAATAATTCTTTGTTTATTACCTCTTCAAAACTCCAACATTAATTTCTTTTTTTTTTTACCTCTTCAAAAGTCCAACATTTTTTTTTTTTTACCTCTTCAAAACTCCAACATTAAAAGATGTATTTCTTTTTTTACCTCTTCAAAACTCCAACGTTAATCCTTTTTTTTTTATCTCTTCAAAAGTCCAACATTTTTTTTTTTTACTTCTTCAAAACCCCAACATTAAAAGATTTATTTCTTTTTTTACCTCTTCAAAACTCCAATGTTATTATTATTTTTGTTTTTACCTCTTCAAAACTCCAACATTAAAAGATTTATTTCTTTTTTTACCTCTTCAAAACTCCAACATTAAAATAATTCTTTCTTTTTTACCTCTCTAAAATTTCAACATAAATTATTATTATTCTTTTTTTTACCTCTTCAAAACTCCAACATTAAAAGAATTCTTTCTTTTTTACCTCTTCAAAAGTCCAACTTTTTTTTTTTACCTCTCTAAAACTCCAACATATATATATATATTTTTTACCTCTTCAAATCTCCAACATTAAAATAATTCTTTCTTTTTTTTTCCTCTTCAAAACTCCAACATTATTTTATTTATTATTTGTTTTACCTCTTCAAAACTCCAACTTTAAAATAATTCTTTCTTTTTTACCTCTTCAAAAATAAAACATTAAAAGATTTATTTCTTTTTTTACCTCTTCAAAACTCCAACATTAATTTCTTTTTTTTTTATCTCTTCAAAAGTCCAACATTAAAAGAATTCTTTCTTTTTTACCTCTTCAAAACTCCAACTTTTTTTTTTACCTCTCTAAAACTCCAACATATATATATATATTTTTTACCTCTTCAAATCTCCAACATTAAAATAATTCTTTCTTTTTTTTTCCTCTTCAAAACTCCAACATTATTTTATTTATTATTTGTTTTACCTCTTCAAAACTCCAACTTTAAAATAATTCTTTCTTTTTTACCTCTTCAAAAATAAAACATTAAAAGATTTATTTCTTTTTTTACCTCTTCAAAACTCCAACATTAATTTCTTTTTTTTTTACCTCTTCAAAAGTCCAACGTTTCTTTTTTTTACCTCTTCAAAAGTCCAACATTAAAAGATTGATTTCTTTTTTACCTCTTCAAGAGTCCAAATTTTTTTTTTTTTACCTCTTCAAAACTCCAACAGTAAAATAATTATTTCTTTTTTTTACCTCTTCAAAACTCCAACATTAAAATAATTATTTCTTTTTTACCTCTTCAAAACTCCAACATTAAAAGAATTCTTTCCTTTTTTACCTCTTCAAAACTCCAACGTAATTTTTTTTTTTTTTTTTTTTACCTCTTCAAAACTCCAACATTTTTTTTCCCTCTTCAAAACTCCAACATTAATTTCTTTTTTTTTTAGCTCTTCAAAAGTCCAACATTTTTTTTTTTTTTACCTCTTCAAAACTCCAACATTAAAAGATGTATTTCTTTTTTTACCTCTTCAAAACTCCAACGTTAATTTCTTTTTTTTTTATCTCTTCAAAAGTCCAACATTTTTTTTTTTTACCTCTTCAAAACTCCAACATTAAAAGATTTATTTCTTTTTTTACCTCTTCAAAACTCCAATGTTATTATTATTTTTGTTTTTACCTCTTCAAAAGCCCAACATTTTTTTTTTTTTACCTCTTCAAAACTCCAACATTTTTTTAAAACTTTTTTTTACCTCTTCAAAACTCAAAAATTAAAAGATTTATTTCTTTTTTTACCTCTTCAAAACTCCAACATTAAAATAAATCTTTCTTTTTTACCTCTTCAAAACTCCAACATTAATTTCTTTTTTTTTTACCTCTTCAAAACTCCAACATTTTTTTTTTTACCTCTTCAAAACTGCAACATTTTTTTTTTTACCTCTTCAAAACTCCAACATTAAAATAATTCTTTCTTTTTTACTTCTCTAAAAAAAAATTATGTTGGAGTTTCAACATTATTATTATTATTTTTTTTTTTACCTCTTCAAAACTCCAACAATAAAAGATGTATTTCTTTTTTTACCTCTTCAAAACTCCAACATTAATTTCTTTTTTTTTACCTCTTCAAAACTCCAACATTAAAAGATTTATTTCTTTTTTTACCTCTTCAAAACTCCAACATTAAACGATTTATTTATTTTTTTACCTCTTCAAAACTCCAACATTAAAAGAATTCTATCTTTTTTACCTCTTCAAAAGTCCAACATTAATTTTTTTTTTTTTACCTCTTAAAAAGTTTAACATTAAAATAATTCTTTCTTTTTTACCTCTTCAAAACTCCAACATTTTTTTTTTTTTTTTACCTCTTCAAAACTCCAACATTAAAAGATGTATTTCTTTTTTTACCACTTCAAAACTCCAACATTAATTTCTTTTTTTTTTACCTCTACAAAACTCCAACATTAAAAGATTTATTTCTTTTTTTTACCTCTTCAAAACTCCAACATTAAAAGATTTATTTCTTTTTTTACCTCTTCAAAACTCCAACATTAAAAGAATTCTTTCTTTTTTACCTCTTCAAAAGTCCAACATTATTTTTTTTTTTTTTACCTCTTCAAAAGTTTAACATTAAAATAATTCTTTCTTTTTTACCTCTTCAAAACTCCAACATTTTTTATTTTTTTTTACCTCTTCAAAACTCCAACATTAAAATAATTATTTCTTTTTTACCTCTCTAAAAACTCCAACATAAATTCTTTTTTTTCTTTTTTTTACCTCTTCAAAACTCCAACATTAAAATAATTCTTTGTTTATTTCCTCCTCAAAACTCCAACATTAATTTCTTTTTTTTTTTACCTCTTCAAAACTCCAACATTTTTTTTTTTTTTACCTCTTCAAAACTCCAACATTAAAAGATTTATTTCTTTTTTTACCTCTTCAAAACGCCAACGTTAATTTCTTTTTTTTTTATCTCTTCAAAAGTCCAACATTTTTTTTTTTTACCTCTTCAAAACTCCAACATTAAAAGATTTATTTCTTTTTTTACCTCTTCAAAACTCCAATGTTATTATTATTTTTGTTTTTACCTCTTCAAAAGCCCAACATTTTCTTTTTTTACCTCTTCAAAACTCCAACATTAAAAGAAATATATTTTTTTTACCTCTTCAAAACTCCAACATTTTTTTTTTTACCTCTTCAAAACTCCAACATTTTTTTTTTTTTTTACCTCTTCAAAACTCCAACATTAATTATTTTTTTTTTTACCTCTTCAAAACTAAAACATGAAAAGAATTCTTTCTTTTCTACCTCTTCAAAACTCCAACATTTTTTTTTTTTTTTACCTCTTCAAAACTCCAACATTAAAAGAATTATTTCTTTTTTACCTCTCTAAAAACTCCAACATAAATTCTTTTTTTTCTTTTTTTTACCTCTTCAAAACTCCAACATTAAAATAATTCTTTGTTTATTACCTCTTCAAAACTCCAACATTAATTTCTTTTTTTTTTACCTCTTCAAAAGTCCAACATTTTTTTTTTTACCTCTTCAAAACTCCAACATTAAAAGATTTATTTCTTTTTTTACCTCTTCAAAACTCCAATATATATTTTTTTTACCTCTTCAAAACTCCAACATTAAAAGATTTATTTCTTTTTTTACCTCTTCAAAACTCCAATGTTATTATTATTTTTGTTTTTACCTCTTCAAAAGCCCAACATTTTTTTTTTTTACCTCTTCAAAACTCCAACATTTTTTTAAAACTTTTTTTTACCTCTTCAAAACTCCAAAATTAAAAGATTTATTTCTTTTTTTACCTCTTCAAAACTCCAACATTAAAAGAAATCTTTTTTTTTTACCTCTTCAAAACTCCAACATTAATTTCTTTTTTTTTACCTCTTCAAAACTCCAACATTTTTTTTTTTACCTCTTCAAAACTCCATCATTAATTTCTTTTTTTTTTTACCTCTTCAAAAGTCCAACATTTTTTTTTTTTTACCTCTTCAAAACTCCAACATTAAAAGATTTATTTCTTTTTTTACCTCTTCAAAGGCCAACGTTAATTTCTTTTTTTTTTATCTCTTCAAAAGTCCAACATTTTTTTTTTTACCTCTTCAAAACTCCAACATTAAAAGATTTATTTCTTTTTTTACCTCTTCAAAACTCCAATGTTATTATTATTTTTGTTTTTACCTCTTCAAAAGCCCAACATTTTTTTTTTTACCTCTTCAAAACTCCAACATTAAAAGAAATATTTTTTTTTTACCTCTTCAAAACTCCAACATTATTATTATTTTTTTTTTTACCTCTTCAAAACTCCAACATTTAAATAATTCTTTCTTTTTTACCTCTTCAAAACTAAAACATGAAAAGAATTCTTTCTTTTCTACCTCTTCAAAACTCCAACATTTTTTTTTTTTTTACCTCTTCAAAACTCCAACATTAAAAGAATTATTTCTTTTTTACCTCTCTAAAAACTCCAACATAAATTCTTTTTTTTCTTTTTTTTACCTCTTCAAAACTCCAACATTAAAATAATTCTTTGTTTATTACCTCTTCAAAACTCCAACATTAATTTCTTTTTTTTTTACCTCTTCAAAAGTCCAACATTTTTTTTTTTTTACCTCTTCAAAACTCCAACGTTAATTTCTTTTTTTTTTATCTCTTCAAAAGTCCAATATAGATTTTTTTTACCTCTTCAAAACTCCAACATTAAAAGATTTATTTCTTTTTTTACCTCTTCAAAACTCCAATGTTATTATTATTTTTGTTTTTACCTCTTCAAAAGCCCAACATTTTTTTAAAACTTTTTTTTACCTCTTCAAAACTCCAAAATTAAAAGATTTATTTCTTTTTTTACCTCTTCAAAACTCCAACATTAAAAGAAATCTTTTTTTTTTACCTCTTCAAAACTCCAACATTAATTTCTTTTTTTTTACCTCTTCAAAACTCCAACATTTTTTTTTTTACCTCTTCAAAACTCCAACATTAATTTTTTTTTTTTTACCTCTTCAAAACTCCAACATTAAAATAATTCTTTCTTTTTTACCTCTTCAAAACTAAAACATGAAAAGAATTCTTTCTTTTCTACCTCTTCAAAACTCCAACATTTTTTTTTTTACCTCTTCAAAACTCCAACATTTTTTTTTTTTTTTACCTCTTCAAAACTCCAACATTATTATTTATTTTTTTTACCTCTTCAAAACTCCAACATTAAAATAATTATTTCTTTTTTACCTCTTCAAAACTCCAATGTTATTATTATTTTTGTTTTTACCTCTTCAAAAGCCCAACATTTTTTTTTTACCTCTTCAAAACTCCAACATTTTTTTAAAACTTTTTTTTACCTCTTCAAAACTCCAAAATTAAAAGATTTATTTCTTTTTTTACCTCTTCAAAACTCCAACATTAAAAGAAATATTTTTTTTTTACCTCTTCAAAACTCCAACATTTTTTTTTTTACCTCTTCAAAACTCCAACATAAATTTTTTTTTTTTTTTTACCTCTTCAAAACTCCAACATTAAAATAATTCTTTCTTTTTTACCTCTTCAAAACTAAAACATGAAAAGAATTCTTTCTTTTCTACCTCTTCAAAACTCCAACATTTTTTTTTTTTACCTCTTCAAAACTCCAACATTAAAAGAATTATTTCTTTTTTACCTCTCTAAAAACTCCAACATAAATTCTTTTTTTTCTTTTTTTTTACCTCTTCAAAACTCCAACATTAAAATAATTATTTGTTTATTACCTCTTCAAAACTCCAACATTAATTTCTTTTTTTTTACCTCTTCAAAAGTCCAACATTTTTTTTTTTTTACCTCTTCAAAACTCCAACATTAAAAGATTTATTTCTTTTTTTACCCCTTCAAAACGCCAACGTTAATTTCTTTTTTTTTTATCTCTTCAAAAGTCCAACATTTTTTTTTTTACCTCTTCAAAACTCCAACATTAAAATATTTATTTCTTTTTTTACCTCTTCAAAACTCCAATGTTATTATTATTTTTGTTTTTACCTCTTCAAAAGCCCAACATTTTTTTTTTTACCTCTTCAAAACTCCAACATTTTTTTAAAACTTTTTTTTACCTCTTCAAAACTCCAAAATTAAAAGATTTATTTCTTTTTTTACCTCTTCAAAACTCCAACATTAAAAGAAATATTTTTTTTTTACCTCTTCAAAACTCCAACATTAATTTCTTTTTTTTTACCTCTTCAAAACTCCAACATTTTTTTTTTTACCTCTTCAAAACTCCAACATTAATTTTTTTTTTTTTACCTCTTCAAAACTCCAACATTAAAATAATTCTTTCTTTTTTACCTCTTCAAAACTAAAACATGAAAAGAATTCTTTCTTTTCTACCTCTTCAAAACTCCAACATTTTTTTTTTACCTCTTCAAAACTCCAACATTTTTTTTTTTTTTTACCTCTTCAAAACTCCAACATTATTATTTTTTTTTTTTTACCTCTTCAAAACTCCAACATTAAAATAATTCTTTCTTTTTTACCTCTTCAAAACTCCAATGTTATTATTATTTTTGTTTTTACCTCTTCAAAAGCCCAACATTTTTTTTTTTACCTCTTCAAAACTCCAACATTTATTTAAACTTTTTTTTACCTCTTCAAAACTCCAAAATTAAAAGATTTATTTCTTTTTTTACCTCTTCAAAACTCCAATGTTATTATTATTTTTGTTTTTACCTCTTCAAAAGCCCAACATTTTTTTTTTTACCTCTTCAAAACTACAACATTTTTTTAAAACTTTTTTTTACCTCTTCAAAACTCCAAAATTAAAAGATTTATTTCTTTTTTTACCTCTTCAAAACTCCAACATTAAAAGAAATATTTTTTTTTTACCTCTTCAAAACTCCAACATTAAAATAATTCTTTCTTTTTTACCTCTTCAAAACTAAAACATGAAAAGAATTCTTTCTTTTCTACCTCTTCAAAACTCCAACATTTTTTTTTTTTTTACCTCTTCAAAACTCCAACATTAAAAGAATTATTTCTTTTTTACCTCTCTAAAAACTCCAACATAAATTCTTTTTTTTCTTTTTTTTACCTCTTCAAAACTCCAACATTAAAATAATTCTTTGTTTATTACCTCTTCAAAACTCCAACATTAATTTCTTTTTTTTTTACCTCTTCAAAACTCCAACATTTTTTTTTTTACCTCTTCAAAACTCCAACATTAAAAGATTTATTTCTTTTTTTTACCTCTTCAAAAGTCCAATATATATTTTTTTTACCTCTTGAAAACTCCAACATTAAAAGATTTATTTCTTTTTTTACCTCTTCAAAACTCCAATGTTATTATTATTTTTGTTTTTACCTCTTCAAAAGCCCAACATTTTTTTTTTTTACCTCTTCAAAACTCCAACATTTTTTTAAAACTTTTTTTTACCTCTTCAAAACTCCAAAATTAAAAGATTTATTTCTTTTTTTACCTCTTCAAAACTCCAACATTAAAAGAAATCTTTTTTTTTTACCTCTTCAAAACTCCAACATTAATTTCTTTTTTTTTACCTCTTCAAAACTCCAACATTTTTTTTTTTACCTCTTCAAAACTCCAACATTAATTTTTTTTTTTTTACCTCTTCAAAACTCCAACATTAAAATAATTCTTTCTTTTTTACCTCTTCAAAACTAAAACATGAAAAGAATTCTTTCTTTTCTACCTCTTCAAAACTCCAACATTTTTTTTTTTACCTCTTCAAAACTCCAACATTTTTTTTTTTTTTACCTCTTCAAAAGCCCAACATTTTTTTTTTTACCTCTTCAAAACTCCAACATTTATTTAAACTTTTTTTTACCTCTTCAAAACTCCAAAATTAAAAGATTTATTTCTTTTTTTACCTCTTCAAAACTCCAACATTAAAAGAAATATTTTTTTTTTACCTCTTCAAAACTCCAACATTAAAATAATTATTTGTTTATTACCTCTTCAAAACTCCAACATTAATTTCTTTTTTTTTTACCTCTTCAAAAGTCCAATATTTTTTTTTTTTACCTCTTCAAAACTCCAACATTAAAAGATTTATTTCTTTTTTTACCTCTTCAAAACTCCAACATTAAAAGATTTTTTTCTTTTTTTACCTCTTCAAAACTCCAATGTTATTATTATTTTTGTTTTTACCTCTTCAAAAGCCCAACATTTTTTTTTTTACCTCTTCAAAACTCCAACATTTTTTTAAAACTTTTTTTTACCTCTTCAAAACTCCAAAATTAAAAGATTTATTTCTTTTTTTACCTCTTCAAAACTCCAACATTAAAAGAAATCTTTTTTTTTTACCTCTTCAAAACTCCAACATTTTTTTTTTTACCTCTTCAAAACTCCAACGTTAATTTTTTTTTTTTTACCTCTTCAAAACTCCAACATTTTTTTTTTTTTTACCTCTTCAAAACTCCAACATTAATTTTTTTTTTTTTTACCTCTTCAAAACTCCAACATTAAAATAATTCTTTCTTTTTTACCTCTTCAAAACTAAAACATGAAAAGAATTCTTTCTTTTCTACCTCTTCAAAACTCCAACATTTTTTTTTTTTTTACCTCTTCAAAACTCCAACATTAAAAGATTATTTCTTTTTTTACCTCTTCAAAACTCCAACATTAAAATAATTCTTTCTTTTTTACCTCTTCAAAACTCCAACTTTTTTTTTTACCTCTCTAAAACTCCAACATATTTTTTTTTATTTTTTTTACCTCTTCAAATCTCCAACATTAAAATATTTCTTTCTTTTTTTTTCCTCTTCAAAACTAAAACATTAAAATAATTCTTTCTTTTCTACCTCTTCAGAACTCCAACATTTTTTTTAATTTTTTTTACCTCTTCAAAACTCCAACATTAAAAGATGTATTTCTTTTTTTACCTCTTCAAAACTCCAACATTAATTTCTTTTTTGTTATCTCTTCAAAAGTCCAACATTTTGTTTTACCTCTTCAAAAGTCCAACTTTTTTTTTTACCTCTTCAAAAGCCCAACATTTTTTTTTTTTTTTACCTCTTCAAAACTCCAACATTAAAAGATTATTTCTTTTTTTACCTCTTCAAAACTCCAACATTAAAAGAATTCTTTCTTTTTTACCTCTTCAAAAGTCCAACTTTTTTTTTTACCTCTCTAAAACTCCAACATATTTTTTTTAATTTTTTTTTCCTCTTCAAAACTAAAACATTAAAAGAATTCTTTCTTTTCTACCTCTTCAGAACTCCAACATTTTTTTTATTTTTTTTTACCTCTTCAAAACTCCAACATTAAAAGATGTATTTCTTTTTTTACCTCTTCAAAACTCCAACATTAATTTCTTTTTTTTTATCTCTTCAAAAGTCCAACATTTTGTTTTTACCTCTTCAAAAGTCCAACTTTTTTTTTTACCTCTTCAAAAGCCCAACATTTTTTTTTTTTTTACCTCTTCAAAACTCCAACATTTTTTTAAACTTTTTTTTACCTCTTCAAAACTCCAAAATTAAAAGATTTATTTCTTTTTTTACCTCTTCAAAACTCCAACATTATTATTATTATTTTTTTTACCTCTTCAAATCTCCAACATTAAAATATTTCTTTCTTTTTTTTCCTCTTCAAAACTAAAACATTAAAAGAATTCTCTCTTTTCTACCTCTTCAGAACTCCAACATTTTTTTTAATTTTTTTTACCTCTTCAAAACTCCAACATTAAAAGATGTATTTCCTTTTTTTTCCTCTTCAAAACTCCAACATTAATTTCTTTTTTTTTATCTCTTCAAAAGTCCAACGTTTTGTTTTTAGCTCTTCAAAAGTCCAACTTTTTTTTTTACCTCTTCAAAAGCCCAACATTTTTTTTTTTTTTTACCTCTTCAAAACTCCAACATTTTTTTAAACTTTTTTTTACCTCTTCAAAACTCCAAAATTAAAAGATTTATTTCTTTTTTTACCTCTTCAAAACTCCAACATTAAAATAATTCTTTCTTTTTTACCTCTCTAAAACTCCAACATGATTTTTTTTTTTTTTTTTTACCTCTTCAAAACTCCAACATTTTTTTTTTTTTTTACCTCTTCAAAACTCCAACATTGATTTTTTGTTCGTTTTTTTACCTCTTCAAAACTCAAATTTTTTTATTTTTTTTTTACCTCTTCAAAACTCCAACTTTTTTTTTTTTTTTTTACCTCTTCAAAACTCCACAATTTTTTTTTTTTTTTTTACCTCTTCAAAACTCCAACATTTTTTTTTTTTTTTACCTCTTCAAAACTCCAACATTGATTTTTTGTTCGTTTTTTTACCTCTTCAAAACTCCAACTTTTTTTTTTTTTTTACCTCTTCAAAACTCCACAATTTTTTTTTTTTTACCTCTTCAAAACTCCTAAATTTTTATTTTTTTTTACCTCTTCAAAACTCCACAATTTTTTTTTTTTTTTTTTTTTACCTCTCCAAAACTCCACAATTTTTTTTTTTTTTTTTTTACCTATTCAAAACTCCAACATTGATTTTTTGTTCCTTTTTTTACCTCTTCAAAACTCCAACTTTTTTTTTTTTTTTACCTCTTCAAAACTCCAAAATTTTTTTATTTTTTTTTACCTCTTCAAAACTCCAAATTTTTTTTTTTTTTTTTTTTTACCTCTTCAAAACTCCTAAATTTTTTTTATTTTTTTTTCCTCTTCAAAACTCCAACTTTTTTTTTTTTTTACCTCTTCAAAACTCCAACTTTTTTTTTTTTTTACCTCTTCAAAACTCCAACATTGATTTTTTGTTCCTTTTTTTTCCTCTTCAAAACTCCACAATTTTTTTTATTTATTTTTTTTACCTCTTCAAAACTCCAACTTTTTTTTTTTTTTTTTTACCTCTTCAAAACTCCTAAATTTTTTTTTTTTTTTTTTACCTCTTCAAAACTCCTAAATTTTTTTTTTTTTTTTTTTACCTCTTCAAAACTCCACAATTTTTTTTTTTTTTTTTACCTATTCAAAACTCCTAAATTTATTTATTTATTTTTTACCTCTTCAAAACTCCAACATTGATTTTTTGTTCCTTTTTTTAGCTCTTCAAAACTCAATTTTTTTTTTTTTTTTTTTTACCTCTTCAAAACTCAATTTTTTTTTTTTTACCTCTTCAAAACTCCAACGTTGATTTTTTGTTCCTTTTTTTACCTCTTCAAAACTCCAAATTTTTTTTTTTATTTTTTTTTACCTCTTCAAAACTCCACAATTTTTTTTTTTTTTTAGCTCTTCAAAACTCAATTTTTTTTTTTTTTTTACCTCTTCAAAACTCCAATTTTTTTTATTTTTTTTTTACCTATTCAAAACTCCTAAATTTTTTTATTTTTTTTTTACCTCTTCAAAACTCCAACATTGATTTTTTGTTGCTTTTTTTACCTCTTCAAAACTCCAAAATTTTTTTTTTTTTTTACCTCTTCAAAACTCTTTTTTTTTTTTTTACCTCTTCAAAACTCCACAATTTTTTTTTTTTTTTTTACCTCTTCAAAACTCCAACTTTTTTTTTTTTTTTTTTACCTCTTCAAAACTCCACAATTTTTTTTTTTTTACCTCTTCAAAACTCCTAAATTTTTATTTTTTTTTACCTCTTCAAAACTCCACAATTTTTTTTTTTTTTTTTTTTTACCTCTCCAAAACTCCACAATTTTTTTTTTTTTTTTTTTACCTATTCAAAACTCCAACATTGATTTTTTGTTCCTTTTTTTACCTCTTCAAAACTCCAACTTTTTTTTTTTTTTTTACCTCTTCAAAACTCCAAAATTTTTTTATTTTTTTTTACCTCTTCAAAACTCCAAATTTTTTTTTTTTTTTTTTTTACCTCTTCAAAACTCCTAAATTTTTTTTTTTTTTTTTTCCTCTTCAAAACTCCAACTTTTTTTTTTTTTTACCTCTTCAAAACTCCAACTTTTTTTTTTTTTTACCTCTTCAAAACTCCAACATTGATTTTTTGTTCCTTTTTTTTCCTCTTCAAAACTCCACAATTTTTTTTATTTATTTTTTTTACCTCTTCAAAACTCCAACTTTTTTTTTTTTTTTTTTACCTCTTCAAAACTCCTAAATTTTTTTTTTTTTTTTTTACCTCTTCAAAACTCCTAAATTTTTTTTTTTTTTTTTTTACCTCTTCAAAACTCCACAATTTTTTTTTTTTTTTTTACCTATTCAAAACTCCTAAATTTATTTATTTATTTTTTACCTCTTCAAAACTCCAACATTGATTTTTTGTTCCTTTTTTTAGCTCTTCAAAACTCAATTTTTTTTTTTTTTTTTTTTACCTCTTCAAAACTCAATTTTTTTTTTTTTACCTCTTCAAAACTCCAACGTTGATTTTTTGTTCCTTTTTTTACCTCTTCAAAACTCCAAATTTTTTTTTTTATTTTTTTTTACCTCTTCAAAACTCCACAATTTTTTTTTTTTTTTAGCTCTTCAAAACTCAATTTTTTTTTTTTTTTACCTCTTCAAAACTCCAATTTTTTTTATTTTTTTTTTACCTATTCAAAACTCCTAAATTTTTTTATTTTTTTTTTACCTCTTCAAAACTCAAACATTGATTTTTTGTTGCTTTTTTTACCTCTTCAAAACTCCAAAATTTTTTATTTTTTTTACCTCTTCAAAACTCTTTTTTTTTTTTTTACCTCTTCAAAACTCCACAATTTTTTTTTTTTTTTTAGCTCTTCAAAACTCAATTTTTTTTTTTTTTTTTTACCTCTTCAAAACTCCAATTTTTTTTTTTTTTACCTCTTCAAAACTCCTAAATTTTTTTTTTTTTTTTACCTCTTCAAAACTCCACATTTTTTTTTTTTTTTTTTTTACCTCTTCAAAACTCCAACATTGATTTTTTGTTCCTTTTTTTACCTCTTCAAAACTCCAACTTTTTTTTTTTTTTTTACCTCTTCAAAACTCCTAACTTTTTTTTTTTTTTTTACCTCTTCAAAACTCCACAATTTTTTTTTTTTTTTTTTTACCTCTTCAAAACTCCAACATTGATTTTTTGTTCCTTTTTTTACCTCTTCAAAACTCCAACTTTTTTTTTTTTTTTACCTCTTCAAAACTCAATTTTTTTTATTTTTTTTTACCTCTTCAAAACTCCTAAATTTTTTTTTTTTTTTTTTACCTCTTCAAAACTCCACAATTTTTTTTTTTTTACCTCTTCAAAACTCCTAAATTTTTTTTTTTTTTACCTCTTCAAAACTCCACAAATTTTTATTTTTTTTTTACCTCTTCAAAACTCCACAATTTTTTTTTTTTTTTACCTATTCAAAACTCCTAAATTTTTTTTTTTTTTTTTTTACCTCTTCAAAACTCCAACATTGATTTTTTGTTCCTTTTTTTACCTCTTCAAAACTCCAACTTTTTTTTTTTTTTTACCTCTTCAAAACTTCAACGTTGATTTTTTGTTCCTTTTTTTACCTCTTCAAAACTCCAAATTTTTTTTTTAATTTTTTTTTACCTCTTCAAAACTCCACAATTTTTTTTTTTTTTTAGCTCTTCAAAACTCAATTTTTTTTTTTTTTTTTACCTCTTCAAAACTCCAATTTTTTTTATTTTTTTTTTACCTATTCAAAACTCCTAAATTTTTTTATTTTTTTTTTACCTCTTCAAAACTCCAACATTGATTTTTTGTTGCTTTTTTTACCTCTTCAAAACTCCAAAATTTTTTTTTTTTTTTACCTCTTCAAAACTCATTTTTTTTTTTTACCTCTTCAAAACTCCAACTTTTTTTTTTTTTATTACCTCTTCAAAACTCCACAACTTTTTTTTTTTTTTTTACCTCTTCAAAACTCCACAATTTTTTTTTTTTTTTTTTTACCTCTTCAAAACTCCAACATTGATTTTTTGTTCCTTTTTTTACCTCTTCAAAACTCCAACTTTTTTTTTTTTTTACCTCTTCAAAACTCAATTTTTTTTATTTTTTTTTACCTCTTCAAAACTCCTAAATTTTTTTTATTTTTTTTTACCTCTTCAAAACTCCACAATTTTTTTTTTTTTTTACCTATTCAAAACTCCTAAATTTTTTTTTTTTTTTTTTTACCTCTTCAAAACTCCAACATTGATTTTTTGTTCCTTTTTTTACCTCTTCAAAACTCCAACTTTTTTTTTTTTTTACCTCTTCAAAACTCAAATTTTTTTTTTTTTTTTTTACCTCTTCAAAACTCAATTTTTTTTTTTTTTTTTTTTTTACCTCTTCAAAACTCAATTTTTTTTTTTTTACCTATTCAAAACTCCTAAATTTTTTTTTATTTTTTTTTACCTCTTCAAAACTCCAACATTGATTTTTTGTTCCTTTTTTTACCTCTTCAAAACTCCAACTTTTTTTTTTTTTTACCTCTTCAAAACTCAATTTTTTTTTTTTTTTTTTACCTCTTCAAAACTCCACACATTTTTTTATTTATTTTTTTTACCTCTTCAAAACTCCACAATTTTTTTTTTTTTACCTCTTCAAAACTCCTAAATTTTTATTTTTTTTTACCTCTTCAAAACTCCAAAATTTTTTTATTTTTTTTTACCTCTTCAAAACTCCTAAATTTTTTTTTTTTTTTTTACCTCTTCAAAACTCCACAATTTTTTTTTTTTTTACCTCTTCAAAACTCCTAAATTTTTTTTTTTTTTACCTCTTCAAAACTCCACAATTTTTTATTTTTTTTTTACCTCTTCAAAACTCCACAATTTTTTTTTTTTTTTTACCTATTCAAAACTCCTAAATTTTTTTTTATTTTTTTTTACCTCTTCAAAACTCCAACATTGATTTTTTGTTCCTTTTTTTACCTCTTCAAAACTCCAACATTGATTTTTTTGTTGCTTTTTTTACCTCTTCAAAACTCCAACATTTTTTTTTTTTTTTACCTCTTCAAAACTCAATTTTTTTTTTACCTCTTCAAAACTCCACAATTTTTTATTTTTTTTTAGCTCTTCAAAACTCAATTTTTTTTTTTTTTTTACCTCTTCAAAACTCCAATTTTTTTTTTTTTTTACCTCTTCAAAACTCCACATTTTTTTTTTTTTTTTTTTACCTCTTCAAAACTCCAACATTGATTTTTTGTTCCTTTTTTTACCTCTTCAAAACTCCAACTTTTTTTTTTTTTTTACCTCTTCAAAACTCCTAACTTTTTTTTTTTTTTTACCTCTTCAAAACTCCACAATTTTTTTTTTTTTTTTTTTACCTCTTCAAAACTCCAACATTGATTTTTTGTTCCTTTTTTTACCTCTTCAAAACTCCAACTTTTTTTTTTTTTTACCTCTTCAAAACTCCAACTTTTTTTTTTTTTTTTTTTACCTCTTCAAAACTCCAACATTGATTTTTCGTTCCTTTTTTTACCTCTTCAAAACTCCACACATTTTTTTTTTTTTTACCTCTTCAAAACTCCTAAATTTTTATTTTTTTTTACCTCTTCAAAACTCCAAATTTTTTTTATTTTTTTTTACCTCTTCAAAACTCCTAAATTTTTTTTTTTTTTTTTACCTCTTCAAAACTCCACAATTTTTTTTTTTTTTACCTCTTCAAAACTCCTAAATTTTTTTTTTTTTTACCTCTTCAAAACTCCACAATTTTTTATTTTTTTTTTACCTCTTCAAAACTCCACAATTTTTTTTTTTTTTTTACCTATTCAAAACTCCTAAATTTTTTTTTATTTTTTTTTACCTCTTCAAAACTCCAACATTGATTTTTTGTTCCTTTTTTTACCTCTTCAAAACTCCAACATTGATTTTTTTGTTGCTTTTTTTACCTCTTCAAAATTCCAACATTTTTTTTTTTTTTTACCTCTTCAAAACTCAATTTTTTTTTTACCTCTTCAAAACTCCACAATTTTTTTTTTTTTTTTAGCTCTTCAAAACTCAATTTTTTTTTTTTTTTTTACCTCTTCAAAACTCCAATTTTTTTTTTTTTTTTACCTCTTCAAAACTCCTAAATTTTTTTTTTTTTTTTACCTCTTCAAAACTCCACATTTTTTTTTTTTTTTTTTTACCTCTTCAAAACTCCAACATTGATTTTTTGTTCCTTTTTTTACCTCTTCAAAACTCCAACTTTTTTTTTTTTTTACCTCTTCAAAACTCCTAACTTTTTTTTTTTTTTTACCTCTTCAAAACTCCACAATTTTTTTTTTTTTTTTTTTACCTATTCAAAACTCCAACATTGATTTTTTGTTCCTTTTTTTACCTCTTCAAAACTCCAACTTTTTTTTTTTTTTACCTCTTCAAAACTCCAACTTTTTTTTTTTTTTTTTTTACCTCTTCAAAACTCCAACATTGATTTTTTGTTCCTTTTTTTACCTCTTCAAAACTCCACACATTTTTTTACTTATTTTTTTTACCTCTTCAAAACTCCACAATTTTTTTTTTTTTTACCTCTTCAAAACTCCTAAATTTTTATTTTTTTTTACCTCTTCAAAACTCCAAAATTTTTTTTTTTTTTTTTACCTCTTCAAAACTCCTAAATTTTTTTTTTTTTTACCTCTTCAAAACTCCACAATTTTTTATTTTTTTTTTACCTCTTCAAAACTCCACAATTTTTTTTTTTTTTTACCTATTCAAAACTCCTAAATTTTTTTTTATTTTTTTTTACCTCTTCAAAACTCCAACATTGATTTTTTGTTCCTTTTTTTACCTCTTCAAAACTCCAACATTGATTTTTTTGTTGCTTTTTTTACCTCTTCAAAACTCCAACATTTTTTTTTTTTTTTACCTCTTCAAAACTCATTTTTTTTTTACCTCTTCAAAACTCCACATTTTTTTTTTTTTTTTTAGCTCTTCAAAACTCAATTTTTTTTTTTTTTTACCTCTTCAAAACTCCAATTTTTTTTTTTTTTTTACCTCTTCAAAACTCCTAATTTTTTTTTTTTTTTTTACCTCTTCAAAACTCCACATTTTTTTTTTTTTTTTTTTACCTCTTCAAAACTCCAACATTGATTTTTTGTTCCTTTTTTTACCTCTTCAAAACTCCAACTTTTTTTTTTTTTTTACCTCTTCAAAACTCCTAACTTTTTTTTTTTTTTTACCTCTTCAAAACTCCACAATTTTTTTTTTTTTTTTTTTACCTCTTCAAAACTCCAACATTGATTTTTTGTTCCTTTTTTTACCTCTTCAAAACTCCAACTTTTTTTTTTTTTTACCTCTTCAAAACTCCAACTTTTTTTTTTTTTTTTTTTACCTCTTCAAAACTCCAACATTGATTTTTTGTTCCTTTTTTTACCTCTTCAAAACTCCAACTTTTTTTTTTTTTTTTTTTTACCTCTTCAAAACTCCAACATTTTTTTTTTTTTTTTTTACCTCTTCAAAACTCCAACTTTTTTTTTTTTTTTACCTCTTCAAAACTCCTAACTTTTTTTTTTTTTTTTCCTCTTCAAAACTCCACAATTTTTTTTTTTTTTTTTTTACCTCTTCAAAACTCCAACATTGATTTTTTGTTCCTTTTTTTACCTCTTCAAAACTCCAACTTTTTTTTTTTTTTACCTCTTCAAAACTCCAACTTTTTTTTTTTTTTTTTTTACCTCTTCAAAACTCCAACATTGATTTTTTGTTCCTTTTTTTACCTCTTCAAAACTCCACAATTTTTTTTTTTTTTTTTTTTACCTCTTCAAAACTCCAACATTGATTTTTTGTTCCTTTTTTTACCTCTTCAAAACTCCAACATTTTTTTTTTTTTTTTTTACCTCTTCAAAACTCCAACATTAATTTCTTTTTTTTTTTACCTCTTTAAAACTCCAATATTATTATTATTATTTTTTTTACCTCTTCAAAACTCCAACATTAAAATAATTATTTCTTTTTTACCTCTCTAAAACTCCAACATGATTTTTTTTTTTTTTTTACCTCTTCAAAACTCCAACATTTTTTTTTTTTTACCTCTTCAAAACTCCAACATTTTTTTTTTTTTTACCTCTTCAAAACTCCAACATTAAAATAATTCTATCTTTTTTACCTCTCTAAAATTTCAACATAAATTATTATTATTATTTTTTTTACCTCTTCAAAACTCCAACATTAAAAGAATTCTTTCTTTTTTACCTCTTCAAAAGTCCAACTTTTTTTTTTTACCTCTCTAAAACTCCAACATATATATATATATATTTTTTACCTCTTCAAATCTCCAACATTCAAATAATTCTTTCTTTTTTTTTCCTCTTCAAAACTCCAACATTATTTTATTTTTTATTTGTTTTACCTCTTCAAAACTCCAACTTTAAAATAATTCTTTCTTTTTTACCTCTTCAAAAATAAAACATTAAAAGATTTATTTATTTTTTTACCTCTTCAAAACTCCAACATTAATTTCTTTTTTTTTTATCTCTTCAAAAGTCCAACATTTTTTTTTTACCTCTTCAAAAGTCCAACATTTTTTTTTTACCTCTTCAAAAGTCCAACGTTTCTTTTTTTTACCTCTTCAAAAGTCCAACATTAAAAGATTGATTTCTTTTTTACCTCTTCAAGAGTCCAACTTTTTTTTTTTTTACCTCTTCAAAACTCCAACATTATTATTATTATTTTTTTTTACCTCTTCAAAACTCCAACAGTAAAATAATTATTTCTTTTTTTTACCTCTTCAAAACTCCAACATTAAAATAATTATTTATTTTTTACCTCTTCAAAACTCCAACATTAAAAGAATTCTTTCTTTTTTTACCTCTTCAAAACTCCAACATTTTTTTTCCCTCTTCAAAACTCCAACATTTTTTTTCCCTCTTCAAAACTCCAACATTAAAATAATTCTTTCTTTTTCACCTCTTCAAAACTCCAACATTTTTTAATTTTTTTTTTTTACCTCTTCAAAACTACAACATTTTTTTAAAACTTTTTTTTACCTCTTCAAAACTCCAAAATTAAAAGATTTATTTCTTTTTTTACCTCTTCAAAACTCCAACATTAAAAGAAATCTTTTTTTTTTACCTCTTCAAAACTCCAACATTAATTTCTTTTTTTTTTACCTCTTCAAAACTCCAACATTTTTTTTTTTACCTCTTCAAAAGTCCAACGTTTCTTTTTTTTACCTCTTCAAAAGTCCAACATTAAAAGATTGATTTCTTTTTTACCTCTTCAAGAGTCCAACTTTTTTTTTTTTTACCTCTTCAAAACTCCAACATTATTATTATTATTTTTTTTTACCTCTTCAAAACTCCAACAGTAAAATAATTATTTCTTTTTTTTACCTCTTCAAAACTCCAACATTAAAATAATTATTTATTTTTTACCTCTTCAAAACTCCAACATTAAAAGAATTCTTTCTTTTTTTACCTCTTCAAAACTCCAACATTTTTTTTCCCTCTTCAAAACTCCAACATTTTTTTTCCCTCTTCAAAACTCCAACATTAAAATAATTCTTTCTTTTTCACCTCTTCAAAACTCCAACATTTTTTAATTTTTTTTTTTTACCTCTTCAAAACTACAACATTTTTTTAAAACTTTTTTTTACCTCTTCAAAACTCCAAAATTAAAAGATTTATTTCTTTTTTTACCTCTTCAAAACTCCAACATTAAAAGAAATCTTTTTTTTTACCTCTTCAAAACTCCAACATTAATTTCTTTTTTTTTTACCTCTTCAAAACTCCAACATTTTTTTTTTTACCTCTTCAAAACTCCAACATTTTTTTTTTTTTACCTCTTCAAAACTCCAACATTAATTTTTTTTTTTTTACCTCTTCAAAACTCCAACATTAAAATAATTCTTTTTTTTTTACCTCTTCAAAACTAAAACATTAAAAGAATTCTTTCTTTTCTACCTCTTCAGAACTCCAACATTTTTTTTAAATTTTTTTTACCTCTTCAAAACTCCAACATTAAAAGATGTATTTCTTTTTTTACCTCTTCAAAACTCCAACATTAATTTCTTTTTTTTTCCCTCTTCAAAACTCCAACATTTTTTTTCCCTCTTCAAAACTCCAACATTTTTTAATTTTTTTTTTTTACCTCTTCAAAACTCCAACATTTTTTTAAAACTTTTTTTTACCTCTTCAAAACTCCAAAATTAAAAGATTTATTTCTTTTTTTACCTCTTCAAAACTCCAACATTAAAAGAAATCTTTTTTTTTTACCTCTTCAAAACTCCAACATTAATTTCTTTTTTTTTTACCTCTTCAAAACTCCAACATTTTTTTTTTTTTACCTCTTCAAAACTCCAACATTAATTTTTTTTTTTTTTACCTCTTCAAAACTCCAACATTAAAATAATTCTTTCTTTTTTACCTCTTCAAAACTAAAACATGAAAAGAATTCTTTCTTTTCTACCTCTTCAAAACTCCAACATTTTTTTTTTTTTACCTCTTCAAAACTCCAACATTAATTTTTTTTTTTTTTACCTCTTCAAAACTCCAACATTAAAATAATTCTTTCTTTTCTACCTCTTCAAAACTCCAACATTTTTTTTTTTTTTACCTCTTCAAAACTCCAACAATAAAAGATGTATTTCTTTTTTTACCTCTTCAAAACTCCAACATTAATTTCTTTTTTTTTACCTCTTCAAAACTCCAACATTAAAAGATGTATTTCTTTTTTTACCTCTTCAAAACTCCAACATTAATTTCTTTTTTTTTATCTCTTCAAAAGTCCAACATTTTGTTTTTACCTCTTCAAAAGTCCAACTTTTTTTTTTACCTCTTCAAAAGCCCAACATTTTTTTTTTTTTTTTACCTCTTCAAAACTCCAACATTTTTTTAAACTTTTTTTTACCTCTTCAAAACTCCAAAATTAAAATATTTATTTCTTTTTTTACCTCTTCAAAACTCCAACATTAAAATAATTCTTTCTTTTTTACCTCTCTTAAACTCCAACATGATTTTTTTTTTTTTTTGCCTCTTCAAAACTCCAACATTATTATTATTATTTTTTTTACCTCTTCAAAACTCCAACATTAAAATAATTATTTCTTTTTTACCTCTCTAAAACTCCAACATGATTTTTTTTTTTTTTTTTACCTCTTCAAAACTCCAACATTTTTTTTTTTTTTACCTCTTCAAAACTCCAACATTTTTTTTTTTTTTTACCTCTTCAAAACTCCAACATTAAAAGATTTATTTCTTTTTTTACCTCTTCAAAACTCCAACATTAAAATAATTCTTTCTTTTTTACCTCTCTAAAATTTCAACATAAATTATTATTATTATTTTTTTTACCTCTTCAAAACTCCAACATTAAAAGAATTCTTTCTTTTTTACCTCTTCAAAAGTCCAACTTTTTTTTTTTACCTCTCTAAAACTCCAACATATATATATATATATTTTACCTCTTCAAATCTCCAACATTAAAATAATTCTTTCTTTTTTTTTCCTCTTCAAAACTCCAACATTATTTTATTTATTATTTGTTTTACCTCTTCAAAACTCCAACTTTAAAATAATTATTTCTTTTTTACCTCTTCAAAAATAAAACATTAAAAGATTTATTTCTTTTTTTACCTCTTCAAAACTCCAACATTAATTTCTTTTTTTTTATCTCTTCAAAAGTCCAACATTAAAAGAATTCTTTCTTTTTTACCTCTTCAAAAGTCCAACTTTTTTTTTTACCTCTCTAAAACTCCAACATATATATATATATTTTTTACCTCTTCAAAACTCCAACTTTAAAATAATTCTTTCTTTTTTACCTCTTCAAAAATAAAACATTAAAAGATTTATTTCTTTTTTTACCTCTTCAAAACTCCAACATTAATTTCTTTTTTTTTTATCTCTTCAAAAGTCCAACATTTTTTTTTTACCTCTTCAAAAGTCCAACTTTTTTTTTTTACCTCTTCAAAAGTCCAACGTTTCTTTTTTTTACCTCTTCAAAACTCCAACATTAAAAGATTGATTTCTTTTTTACCTCTTCAAGAGTCCAACTTTTTTTTTTTTTTACCTCTTCAAAACTCCAACATTATTATTATTATTATTTTTTTTTACCTCTTCAAAACTCCAACAGTAAAATAATTATTTCTTTTTTTTACCTCTTCAAAACTCCAACATTAAAATAATTATTTCTTTTTTACCTCTTCAAAACTCCAACATTAAAAGAATTCTTTCTTTTTTTACCTCTTCAAAACTCTAACGTAATTTTTTTTTTTTTTTTTTTTACCTCTTCAAAACTCCAACATTTTTTTTCCCTCTTCAAAACTCCAACATTAAAATAATTCTTTCTTTTTTACCTCTTCAAAACTCCAACATTTAAAAAAATTTTTTTTTTACCTCTTCAAAACACCAACATTAAAATAATTCTTAGTTTATTACCTCTTCAAAACTCCAACATTAATTTCTTTTTTTTTTTACCTCTTCAAAAGTCCAACATTTTTTTTTTTTTACCTCTTCAAAAGTCCAACGTTTCTTTTTTTTACCTCTTCAAAAGTCCAACATTAAAAGATTGATTTCTTTTTTACCTCTTCAAGAGTCCAACTTTTTTTTTTTTTACCTCTTCAAAACTCCAACATTATTATTATTATTTTTTTTTACCTCTTCAAAACTCCAACAGTAATATAATTATTTCTTTTTTTTACCTCTTCAAAACTCCAACATTAAAATAATTATTTATTTTTTACCTCTTCAAAACTCCAACATTAAAATAATTCTTTCTTTTTTTACCTCTTCAAAACTCCAACGTAATTTTTTTTTTTTTTTTTTTACCTCTTCAAAACTCCAACATTTTTTTTCCCTCTTCAAAACTCCAACATTAAAATAATTCTTTCTTTTTTACCTCTTCAAAACTCCAACATTAAAATAATTCTTTGTTTATTACCTCTTCAAAACTCCAACATTAATTTCTTTTTTTTTTTACCTCTTCAAAAGTCCAACATTTTTTTTTTTTTACCTCTTCAAAACTCCAACATTAAAAGATGTATTTCTTTTTTTACCTCTTCAAAACTCCAACGTTAATCCTTTTTTTTTTATCTCTTCAAAAGTCCAACATTTTTTTTTTTTACTTCTTCAAAACCCCAACATTAAAAGATTTATTTCTTTTTTTACCTCTTCAAAACTCCAATGTTATTATTATTTTTGTTTTTACCTCTTCAAAACTCCAACATTAAAAGATTTATTTCTTTTTTTACCTCTTCAAAACTCCAACATTAAAATAATTCTTTCTTTTTTACCTCTCTAAAATTTCAACATAAATTATTATTATTCTTTTTTTTACCTCTTCAAAACTCCAACATTAAAAGAATTCTTTCTTTTTTACCTCTTCAAAAGTCCAACTTTTTTTTTTTACCTCTCTAAAACTCCAACATATATATATATATATTTTACCTCTTCAAATCTCCAACATTAAAATAATTCTTTCTTTTTTTTTCCTCTTCAAAACTCCAACATTATTTTATTTATTATTTGTTTTACCTCTTCAAAACTCCAACTTTAAAATAATTCTTTCTTTTTTACCTCTTCAAAAATAAAACATTAAAAGATTTATTTCTTTTTTTACCTCTTCAAAACTCCAACATTAATTTCTTTTTTTTTTATCTCTTCAAAAGTCCAACATTAAAAGAATTCTTTCTTTTTTACCTCTTCAAAAGTCCAACTTTTTTTTTTACCTCTCTAAAACTCCAACATATATATATATATTTTTTACCTCTTCAAATCTCCAACATTAAAATAATTCTTTCTTTTTTTTTCCTCTTCAAAACTCCAACATTATTTTATTTATTATTTGTTTTACCTCTTCAAAACTCCAACTTTAAAATAATTCTTTCTTTTTTACCTCTTCAAAAATAAAACATTAAAAGATTTATTTCTTTTTTTACCTCTTCAAAACTCCAACATTAATTTCTTTTTTTTTTACCTCTTCAAAAGTCCAACGTTTCTTTTTTTTACCTCTTCAAAAGTCCAACATTAAAAGATTGATTTCTTTTTTACCTCTTCAAGAGTCCAAATTTTTTTTTTTTTACCTCTTCAAAACTCCAACAGTAAAATAATTATTTCTTTTTTTTACCTCTTCAAAACTCCAACGTAATTTTTTTTTTTTTTTTTTTTACCTCTTCAAAACTCCAACATTAAAAGAATTCTTTCCTTTTTTACCTCTTCAAAACTCCAACGTAATTTTTTTTTTTTTTTTTTTTACCTCTTCAAAACTCCAACATTTTTTTTCCCTCTTCAAAACTCCAACATTAAAATAATTCTTTCTTTTTTACCTCTTCAAAACTCCAACATTAAAATAATTCTTTGTTTATTACCTCTTCAAAACTCCAACATTAATTTCTTTTTTTTTTAGCTCTTCAAAAGTCCAACATTTTTTTTTTTTTTACCTCTTCAAAACTCCAACATTAAAAGATGTATTTCTTTTTTTACCTCTTCAAAACTCAATTTTTTTTTTACCTCTTCAAAACTCCACAATTTTTTTTTTTTTTTTAGCTCTTCAAAACTCAATTTTTTTTTTTTTTTTACCTCTTCAAAACTCCAATTTTTTTTTTTTTTTTACCTCTTCAAAACTCCTAAATTTTTTTTGTTTTTTTTACCTCTTCAAAACTCCAACTTTTTTTTTTTTTTTACCTCTTCAAAACTCCACAATTTTTTTTTTTTTTTTTTTTTTACCTCTTCAAAACACCAACTTTTTTTTTTTTTTACCTCTTCAAAACTCCAACTTTTTTTTTTTTTTTTTTACCTCTTCAAAACTCCAACATTTTTTTTTTTTTTACCTCTTCAAAACTCTAACATTGATTTTTTGTTCCTTTTTTTACCTCTTCAAAACTCCACAATTTTTTTTTTTTTTTTTTTCACCTCTTCAAAACTCCAACTTTTAATTTTTTTTACCTCTTCAAAACTCTTTTTTTTTTTTTTTTTTTTTTTTACCTCTTCAAAACTCCAACATTGATTTTTTGTTCCTTTTTTTACCTCTTCAAAACTCCAAATTTTTTTTTTTTTTTTTTTTACCTCTTCAAAACTCCAACTTTTTTTTTTTTTTTACCTCTTCAAAACTCTACAATTGTTTTTTTTTTTTTTTTTTTACCTCTTCAAAACTCCAACTTTTTTTTTTTTTTAACTCTTCAAAACTCAATTTTTTTTTTTTTTTTTACCTCTTCAAAACTCCAACTTTTTTTTTTTTTTACCTCTTCAAAACTCTACAATTTTTTTTTTTTTTTTTTTACCTCTTCAAAACTCCAACTTTTTTTTTTTTTTTTTACCTCTTCAAAACTCCAACATTTTTTTTTTTTTTACCTCTTCAAAACTCCAACATTGATTTTTTGTTCCTTTTTTTACCTCTTCAAAACTCCACAATTTTTTTTATTTTATTTTTTTACCTCTTCAAAACTCCAACTTTTTATTTTTTTTTACCTCTTCAAAACTCATTTTTTTTATTTTTATTTTTTACCTCTTCAAAACTCCAACATTGATTTTTTGTTCCTTTTTTTACCTCTTCAAAACTCCAAATTTTTTTTTTTTTTTTTTTACCTCTTCAAAACTCAATTTTTTTTTTTTTTTTACCTCTTCAAAACTCCAACTTTTTTTTTTTTTTTTACCTCTTCAAAACTCTACAATTTTTTTTTTTTTTTTTTTTTTTACCTCTTCAAAACTCCAACTTTTTTTTTTTTTTACCTCTTCAAAACTCCAACTTTTTTTTTTTTTTTTTTTACCTCTTCAAAACTCCAATTTTTTTTTTTTTTTTAACCTATTCAAAACTCCTAAATTTTTTTTTTTTTTTTTTACCTCTTCAAAACTCCAACATTGATTTTTTTGTTGCTTTTTTTACCTCTTCAAAACTCCAACATTTTTTTTTTTTTTTACCTCTTCAAAACTCCAACATTAAAATAATTCTTTCTTTTTTACCTCTCTAAAATTTCAACATAAATTATTATTATTATTTTTTTTACCTCTTCAAAACTCCAACATTAAAAGAATTCTTTCTTTTTTACCTCTTCAAAAGTCCAACTTTTTTTTTTTACCTCTCTAAAACTCCAACATATATATATATATTTTTTACCTCTTCAAATCTCCAACATTAAAATAATTCTTTCTTTTTTTTTCCTCTTCAAAACTCCAACATTATTTTATTTATTATTTGTTTTACCTCTTCAAAACTCCAACTTTAAAATAATTCTTTCTTTTTTACCTCTTCAAAAATAAAACATTAAAAGATTTATTTCTTTTTTTACCTCTTCAAAACTCCAACATTAATTTCTTTTTTTTTTATCTCTTCAAAAGTCCAACATTAAAAGAATTCTTTCTTTTTTACCTCTTCAAAAGTCCAACTTTTTTTTTTACCTCTCTAAAACTCCAACATATATATATATATTTTTTACCTCTTCAAATCTCCAACATTAAAATAATTCTTTCTTTTTTTTTCCTCTTCAAAACTCCAACATTATTTTATTTATTATTTGTTTTACCTCTTCAAAACTCCAACTTTAAAATAATTCTTTCTTTTTTACCTCTTCAAAAATAAAACATTAAAAGATTTATTTCTTTTTTTACCTCTTCAAAACTCCAACATTAATTTCTTTTTTTTTTACCTCTTCAAAAGTCCAACGTTTCTTTTTTTTACCTCTTCAAAAGTCCAACATTAAAAGATTGATTTCTTTTTTACCTCTTCAAGAGTCCAAATTTTTTTTTTTTTACCTCTTCAAAACTCCAACAGTAAAATAATTATTTCTTTTTTTTACCTCTTCAAAACTCCAACATTAAAATAATTATTTCTTTTTTACCTCTTCAAAACTCCAACATTAAAAGAATTCTTTCCTTTTTTACCTCTTCAAAACTCCAACGTAATTTTTTTTTTTTTTTTTTTTACCTCTTCAAAACTCCAACATTTTTTTTCCCTCTTCAAAACTCCAACATTAAAATAATTCTTTCTTTTTTACCTCTTCAAAACTCCAACATTAAAATAATTCTTTGTTTATTACCTCTTCAAAACTCCAACATTAATTTCTTTTTTTTTTAGCTCTTCAAAAGTCCAACATTTTTTTTTTTTTTACCTCTTCAAAACTCCAACATTAAAAGATGTATTTCTTTTTTTACCTCTTCAAAACTCCAACGTTAATTTCTTTTTTTTTTATCTCTTCAAAAGTCCAACATTTTTTTTTTTTACCTCTTCAAAACTCCAACATTAAAAGATTTATTTCTTTTTTTACCTCTTCAAAACTCCAATGTTATTATTATTTTTGTTTTTACCTCTTCAAAAGCCCAACATTTTTTTTTTTTTACCTCTTCAAAACTCCAACATTTTTTTAAAACTTTTTTTTACCTCTTCAAAACTCAAAAATTAAAAGATTTATTTCTTTTTTTACCTCTTCAAAACTCCAACATTAAAATAAATCTTTCTTTTTTACCTCTTCAAAACTCCAACATTAATTTCTTTTTTTTTTACCTCTTCAAAACTCCAACATTTTTTTTTTTACCTCTTCAAAACTGCAACATTTTTTTTTTTACCTCTTCAAAACTCCAACATTAAAATAATTCTTTCTTTTTTACTTCTCTAAAAAAAAATTATGTTGGAGTTTCAACATTATTTTTTTTTTTTTTTTTTTTACCTCTTCAAAACTCCAACAATAAAAGATGTATTTCTTTTTTTACCTCTTCAAAACTCCAACATTAATTTCTTTTTTTTTACCTCTTCAAAACTCCAACATTAAAAGATTTATTTCTTTTTTTACCTCTTCAAAACTCCAACATTAAACGATTTATTTATTTTTTTACCTCTTCAAAACTCCAACATTAAAAGAATTCTATCTTTTTTACCTCTTCAAAAGTCCAACATTAATTTTTTTTTTTTTTACCTCTTAAAAAGTTTAACATTAAAATAATTCTTTCTTTTTTACCTCTTCAAAACTCCAACATTTTTTTTTTTTTTTTACCTCTTCAAAACTCCAACATTAAAAGATGTATTTCTTTTTTTACCACTTCAAAACTCCAACATTAATTTCTTTTTTTTTTACCTCTTCAAAACTCCAACATTAAAAGATTTATTTCTTTTTTTTACCTCTTCAAAACTCCAACATTAAAAGATTTATTTCTTTTTTTACCTCTTCAAAACTCCAACATTAAAAGAATTCTTTCTTTTTTACCTCTTCAAAAGTCCAACATTATTTTTTTTTTTTTTACCTCTTCAAAAGTTTAACATTAAAATAATTCTTTCTTTTTTACCTCTTCAAAACTCCAACATTTTTTATTTTTTTTTACCTCTTCAAAACTCCAACATTAAAATAATTATTTCTTTTTTACCTCTCTAAAAACTCCAACATAAATTCTTTTTTTTCTTTTTTTTACCTCTTCAAAACTCCAACATTAAAATAATTCTTTGTTTATTTCCTCCTCAAAACTCCAACATTAATTTCTTTTTTTTTTTACCTCTTCAAAACTCCAACATTTTTTTTTTTTTTACCTCTTCAAAACTCCAACATTAAAAGATTTATTTCTTTTTTTACCTCTTCAAAACGCCAACGTTAATTTCTTTTTTTTTTATCTCTTCAAAAGTCCAACATTTTTTTTTTTTACCTCTTCAAAACTCCAACATTAAAAGATTTATTTCTTTTTTTACCTCTTCAAAACTCCAATGTTATTATTATTTTTGTTTTTACCTCTTCAAAAGCCCAACATTTTCTTTTTTTACCTCTTCAAAACTCCAACATTAAAAGAAATATATTTTTTTTACCTCTTCAAAACTCCAACATTTTTTTTTTTACCTCTTCAAAACTCCAACATTTTTTTTTTTTTTTACCTCTTCAAAACTCCAACATTAATTTTTTTTTTTTTTACCTCTTCAAAACTAAAACATGAAAAGAATTCTTTCTTTTCTACCTCTTCAAAACTCCAACATTTTTTTTTTTTTTTACCTCTTCAAAACTCCAACATTAAAAGAATTATTTCTTTTTTACCTCTCTAAAAACTCCAACATAAATTCTTTTTTTTCTTTTTTTTACCTCTTCAAAACTCCAACATTAAAATAATTCTTTGTTTATTACCTCTTCAAAACTCCAACATTAATTTCTTTTTTTTTTACCTCTTCAAAAGTCCAACATTTTTTTTTTTACCTCTTCAAAACTCCAACATTAAAAGATTTATTTCTTTTTTTACCTCTTCAAAACTCCAATATATATTTTTTTTACCTCTTCAAAACTCCAACATTAAAAGATTTATTTCTTTTTTTACCTCTTCAAAACTCCAATGTTATTATTATTTTTGTTTTTACCTCTTCAAAAGCCCAACATTTTTTTTTTTTACCTCTTCAAAACTCCAACATTTTTTTAAAACTTTTTTTTACCTCTTCAAAACTCCAAAATTAAAAGATTTATTTCTTTTTTTACCTCTTCAAAACTCCAACATTAAAAGAAATCTTTTTTTTTTACCTCTTCAAATCTCCAACGTTAATTTCTTTTTTTTTTATCTCTTCAAAAGTCCAACATTTTTTTTTTTACCTCTTCAAAACTCCAACATTAAAAGATTTATTTCTTTTTTTACCTCTTCAAAACTCCAATGTTATTATTATTTTTGTTTTTACCTCTTCAAAAGCCCAACATTTTTTTTTTTACCTCTTCAAAACTCCAACATTAAAAGAAATATTTTTTTTTTACCTCTTCAAAACTCCAACATTATTATTATTTTTTTTTTTACCTCTTCAAAACTCCAACATTTAAATAATTCTTTCTTTTTTACCTCTTCAAAACTAAAACATGAAAAGAATTCTTTCTTTTCTACCTCTTCAAAACTCCAACATTTTTTTTTTTTTTACCTCTTCAAAACTCCAACATTAAAAGAATTATTTCTTTTTTACCTCTCTAAAAACTCCAACATAAATTCTTTTTTTTCTTTTTTTTACCTCTTCAAAACTCCAACATTAAAATAATTCTTTGTTTATTACCTCTTCAAAACTCCAACATTAATTTCTTTTTTTTTTACCTCTTCAAAAGTCCAACATTTTTTTTTTTTTACCTCTTCAAAACTCCAACGTTAATTTCTTTTTTTTTATCTCTTCAAAAGTCCAATATAGATTTTTTTTACCTCTTCAAAACTCCAACATTAAAAGATTTATTTCTTTTTTTACCTCTTCAAAACTCCAATGTTATTATTATTTTTGTTTTTACCTCTTCAAAAGCCCAACATTTTTTTAAAACTTTTTTTTACCTCTTCAAAACTCCAAAATTAAAAGATTTATTTCTTTTTTTACCTCTTCAAAACTCCAACATTAAAAGAAATCTTTTTTTTTTACCTCTTCAAAACTCCAACATTAATTTCTTTTTTTTTACCTCTTCAAAACTCCAACATTTTTTTTTTTACCTCTTCAAAACTCCAACATTAATTTTTTTTTTTTTACCTCTTCAAAACTCCAACATTAAAATAATTCTTTCTTTTTTACCTCTTCAAAACTAAAACATGAAAAGAATTCTTTCTTTTCTACCTCTTCAAAACTCCAACATTTTTTTTTTTACCTCTTCAAAACTCCAACATTAAAATAATTATTTCTTTTTTACCTCTTCAAAACTCCAATGTTATTATTATTTTTGTTTTTACCTCTTCAAAAGCCCAACATTTTTTTTTTACCTCTTCAAAACTCCAACATTTTTTTAAAACTTTTTTTTACCTCTTCAAAACTCCAAAATTAAAAGATTTATTTCTTTTTTTACCTCTTCAAAACTCCAACATTAAAAGAAATATTTTTTTTTTACCTCTTCAAAACTCCAACATTTTTTTTTTTACCTCTTCAAAACTCCAACATAAATTTTTTTTTTTTTTTTACCTCTTCAAAACTCCAACATTAAAATAATTCTTTCTTTTTTACCTCTTCAAAACTAAAACATGAAAAGAATTCTTTCTTTTCTACCTCTTCAAAACTCCAACATTTTTTTTTTTTACCTCTTCAAAACTCCAACATTAAAAGAATTATTTCTTTTTTACCTCTCTAAAAACTCCAACATAAATTCTTTTTTTTCTTTTTTTTTACCTCTTCAAAACTCCAACATTAAAATAATTATTTGTTTATTACCTCTTCAAAACTCCAACATTAATTTCTTTTTTTTTACCTCTTCAAAAGTCCAACATTTTTTTTTTTTTACCTCTTCAA
This sequence comes from Callionymus lyra, assembly GCF_982586985.1. NCBI lineage: Eukaryota > Metazoa > Chordata > Actinopteri > Syngnathiformes > Callionymidae > Callionymus > Callionymus lyra. The sequence continues at coordinate 92,378 of NW_028258543.1, read as the reverse complement.
AACTCCAACATTAAAAGATTTATTTCTTTTTTTACCCCTTCAAAACGCCAACGTTAATTTCTTTTTTTTTTATCTCTTCAAAAGTCCAACTTTTTTTTTTTTACCTCTTCAAAACTCCAACATTAAAATATTTATTTCTTTTTTTACCTCTTCAAAACTCCAATGTTATTATTATTTTTGTTTTTACCTCTTCAAAAGCCCAACATTTTTTTTTTTACCTCTTCAAAACTCCAACATTTTTTTAAAACTTTTTTTTACCTCTTCAAAACTCCAAAATTAAAAGATTTATTTCTTTTTTTACCTCTTCAAAACTCCAACATTAAAAGAAATATTTTTTTTTTACCTCTTCAAAACTCCAACATTAATTTCTTTTTTTTTACCTCTTCAAAACTCCAACATTTTTTTTTTTACCTCTTCAAAACTCCAACATTATTTTTTTTTTTTTACCTCTTCAAAACTCCAACATTAAAATAATTCTTTCTTTTTTACCTCTTCAAAACTAAAACATGAAAAGAATTCTTTCTTTTCTACCTCTTCAAAACTCCAACATTTTTTTTTTACCTCTTCAAAACTCCAACATTTTTTTTTTTTTTTACCTCTTCAAAACTCCAACATTATTATTTTTTTTTTTTTTACCTCTTCAAAACTCCAACATTAAAATAATTCTTTCTTTTTTACCTCTTCAAAACTCCAATGTTATTATTATTTTTGTTTTTACCTCTTCAAAAGCCCAACATTTTTTTTTTTACCTCTTCAAAACTCCAACATTTATTTAAACTTTTTTTTACCTCTTCAAAACTCCAAAATTAAAAGATTTATTTCTTTTTTTACCTCTTCAAAACTCCAATGTTATTATTATTTTTGTTTTTACCTCTTCAAAAGCCCAACATTTTTTTTTTTACCTCTTCAAAACTACAACATTTTTTTAAAACTTTTTTTTACCTCTTCAAAACTCCAAAATTAAAAGATTTATTTCTTTTTTTACCTCTTCAAAACTCCAACATTAAAAGAAATATTTTTTTTTTACCTCTTCAAAACTCCAACATTAAAATAATTCTTTCTTTTTTACCTCTTCAAAACTAAAACATGAAAAGAATTCTTTCTTTTCTACCTCTTCAAAACTCCAACATTTTTTTTTTTTTTACCTCTTCAAAACTCCAACATTAAAAGAATTATTTCTTTTTTACCTCTCTAAAAACTCCAACATAAATTCTTTTTTTTCTTTTTTTTACCTCTTCAAAACTCCAACATTAAAATAATTCTTTGTTTATTACCTCTTCAAAACTCCAACATTAATTTCTTTTTTTTTTACCTCTTCAAAACTCCAACATTTTTTTTTTTACCTCTTCAAAACTCCAACATTAAAAGATTTATTTCTTTTTTTTACCTCTTCAAAAGTCCAATATATATTTTTTTTACCTCTTGAAAACTCCAACATTAAAAGATTTATTTCTTTTTTTACCTCTTCAAAACTCCAATGTTATTATTATTTTTGTTTTTACCTCTTCAAAAGCCCAACATTTTTTTTTTTTACCTCTTCAAAACTCCAACATTTTTTTAAAACTTTTTTTTACCTCTTCAAAACTCCAAAATTAAAAGATTTATTTCTTTTTTTACCTCTTCAAAACTCCAACATTAAAAGAAATCTTTTTTTTTTACCTCTTCAAAACTCCAACATTAATTTCTTTTTTTTTACCTCTTCAAAACTCCAACATTTTTTTTTTTACCTCTTCAAAACTCCAACATTAATTTTTTTTTTTTTACCTCTTCAAAACTCCAACATTAAAATAATTCTTTCTTTTTTACCTCTTCAAAACTAAAACATGAAAAGAATTCTTTCTTTTCTACCTCTTCAAAACTCCAACATTTTTTTTTTTACCTCTTCAAAACTCCAACATTTTTTTTTTTTTTACCTCTTCAAAAGCCCAACATTTTTTTTTTTACCTCTTCAAAACTCCAACATTTATTTAAACTTTTTTTTACCTCTTCAAAACTCCAAAATTAAAAGATTTATTTCTTTTTTTACCTCTTCAAAACTCCAACATTAAAAGAAATATTTTTTTTTTACCTCTTCAAAACTCCAACATTTTTTTTTACCTCTTTAAAACTCCAACATTAATTTTTTTTTTTTTTTTACCTCTTCAAAACTCCAACATTAAAATAATTCTTTCTTTTTTACCTCTTCAAAACTAAAACATGAAAAGAATTCTTTCTTTTCTACCTCTTCAAAACTCTAACATTTTTTTTTTTTTACCTCTTCAAAACTCCAACATTAAAAGAATTATTTCTTTTTTACCTCTCTAAAAACTCCAACATAAATTCTTTTTTTTCTTTTTTTTTACCTCTTCAAAACTCCAACATTAAAATAATTATTTGTTTATTACCTCTTCAAAACTCCAACATTAATTTCTTTTTTTTTTACCTCTTCAAAAGTCCAATATTTTTTTTTTTTACCTCTTCAAAACTCCAACATTAAAAGATTTATTTCTTTTTTTACCTCTTCAAAACTCCAACATTAAAAGATTTTTTTCTTTTTTTACCTCTTCAAAACTCCAATGTTATTATTATTTTTGTTTTTACCTCTTCAGAAGCCCAACATTTTTTTTTTTACCTCTTCAAAACTCCAACATTTTTTTAAAACTTTTTTTTACCTCTTCAAAACTCCAAAATTAAAAGATTTATTTCTTTTTTTACCTCTTCAAAACTCCAACATTAAAAGAAATCTTTTTTTTTTACCTCTTCAAAACTCCAACATTTTTTTTTTTACCTCTTCAAAACTCCAACGTTAATTTTTTTTTTTTTACCTCTTCAAAACTCCAACATTTTTTTTTTTTTTTACCTCTTCAAAACTCCAACATTAATTTTTTTTTTTTTTACCTCTTCAAAACTCCAACATTAAAATAATTCTTTCTTTTTTACCTCTTCAAAACTAAAACATGAAAAGAATTCTTTCTTTTCTACCTCTTCAAAACTCCAACATTTTTTTTTTTTTTACCTCTTCAAAACTCCAACATTAAAAGATTATTTCTTTTTTTACCTCTTCAAAACTCCAACATTAAAATAATTCTTTCTTTTTTACCTCTTCAAAACTCCAACTTTTTTTTTTACCTCTCTAAAACTCCAACATATTTTTTTTTATTTTTTTTACCTCTTCAAATCTCCAACATTAAAATATTTCTTTCTTTTTTTTTCCTCTTCAAAACTAAAACATTAAAATAATTCTTTCTTTTCTACCTCTTCAGAACTCCAACATTTTTTTTAATTTTTTTTACCTCTTCAAAACTCCAACATTAAAAGATGTATTTCTTTTTTTACCTCTTCAAAACTCCAACATTAATTTCTTTTTTGTTATCTCTTCAAAAGTCCAACATTTTGTTTTACCTCTTCAAAAGTCCAACTTTTTTTTTTACCTCTTCAAAAGCCCAACATTTTTTTTTTTTTTTACCTCTTCAAAACTCCAACATTAAAAGATTATTTCTTTTTTTACCTCTTCAAAACTCCAACATTAAAAGAATTCTTTCTTTTTTACCTCTTCAAAAGTCCAACTTTTTTTTTTACCTCTCTAAAACTCCAACATATTTTTTTTAATTTTTTTTACCTCTTCAAATCTCCAACATTAAAATTATTCTTTCTTTTTTTTTCCTCTTCAAAACTAAAACATTAAAAGAATTCTTTCTTTTCTACCTCTTCAGAACTCCAACATTTTTTTTATTTTTTTTTACCTCTTCAAAACTCCAACATTAAAAGATGTATTTCTTTTTTTACCTCTTCAAAACTCCAACATTAATTTCTTTTTTTTTATCTCTTCAAAAGTCCAACATTTTGTTTTTACCTCTTCAAAAGTCCAACTTTTTTTTTTACCTCTTCAAAAGCCCAACATTTTTTTTTTTTTTACCTCTTCAAAACTCCAACATTTTTTTAAACTTTTTTTTACCTCTTCAAAACTCCAACATTATTATTATTATTTTTTTTACCTCTTCAAATCTCCAACATTAAAATATTTCTTTCTTTTTTTTTCCTCTTCAAAACTAAAACATTAAAAGAATTCTTTCTTTTCTACCTCTTCAGAACTCCAACATTTTTTTAATTTTTTTTACCTCTTCAAAACTCCAACATTAAAAGATGTATTTCCTTTTTTTTCCTCTTCAAAACTCCAACATTAATTTCTTTTTTTTTATCTCTTCAAAAGTCCAACGTTTTGTTTTTAGCTCTTCAAAAGTCCAACTTTTTTTTTTACCTCTTCAAAAGCCCAACATTTTTTTTTTTTTTTACCTCTTCAAAACTCCAACATTTTTTTAAACTTTTTTTTACCTCTTCAAAACTCCAAAATTAAAAGATTTATTTCTTTTTTTACCTCTTCAAAACTCCAACATTAAAATAATTCTTTCTTTTTTACCTCTCTAAAACTCCAACATGATTTTTTTTTTTTTTTTTTACCTCTTCAAAACTCCAATATTGATTTTTTGTTCGTTTTTTTACCTCTTCAAAACTCAAATTTTTTTATTTTTTTTTTACCTCTTCAAAACTCCAACTTTTTTTTTTTTTTTTACCTCTTCAAAACTCCACAATTTTTTTTTTTTTTTACCTCTTCAAAACTCCAACATTTTTTTTTTTTTTTACCTCTTCAAAACTCCAACATTGATTTTTTGTTCGTTTTTTTACCTCTTCAAAACTCCAACTTTTTTTTTTTTTTTACCTCTTCAAAACTCCAACATTGATTTATTGTTTCTTTTTTTACCTCTTCAAAACTCCAACTTTTTTTTTTTTTACCTCTTCAAAACTCCAACTTTTTTTTTTTTTTTTTTACCTCTTCAAAACTCCACAATTTTTTTTTTTTTACCTCTTCAAAACTCCTAAATTTTTATTTTTTTTTACCTCTTCAAAACTCCACAATTTTTTTTTTTTTTTTTTTTACCTCTCCAAAACTCCACAATTTTTTTTTTTTTTTTTTACCTATTCAAAACTCCAACATTGATTTTTTGTTCCTTTTTTTACCTCTTCAAAACTCCAACTTTTTTTTTTTTTTTACCTCTTCAAAACTCCAAATTTTTTTTATTTTTTTTTACCTCTTCAAAACTCCAAATTTTTTTTTTTTTTTTTTTTACCTCTTCAAAACTCCTAAAATTTTTTTATTTTTTTTTCCTCTTCAAAACTCCAACTTTTTTTTTTTTTACCTCTTCAAAACTCCAACTTTTTTTTTTTTTTACCTCTTCAAAACTCCAACATTGATTTTTTGTTCCTTTTTTTTCCTCTTCAAAACTCCACAATTTTTTTTATTTATTTTTTTTACCTCTTCAAAACTCCAACTTTTTTTTTTTTTTTTTTACCTCTTCAAAACTCCTAAATTTTTTTTTATTTTTTTTACCTCTTCAAAACTCCTAAATTTTTTTTTTTTTTTTTTTACCTCTTCAAAACTCCACAATTTTTTTTTTTTTTTTTACCTATTCAAAACTCCTAAATTTATTTATTTATTTTTTACCTCTTCAAAACTCCAACATTGATTTTTTGTTCCTTTTTTTAGCTCTTCAAAACTCAATTTTTTTATTTTTTTTTTTTACCTCTTCAAAACTCAATTTTTTTTTTTTACCTCTTCAAAACTCCAACGTTGATTTTTTGTTCCTTTTTTTACCTCTTCAAAACTCCAAATTTTTATTTTTATTTTTTTTTACCTCTTCAAAACTCCACAATTTTTTTTTTTTTTTAGCTCTTCAAAACTCAATTTTTTTTTTTTTTTTACCTCTTCAAAACTCCAATTTTTTTTATTTTTTTTTTACCTATTCAAAACTCAATTTTTTTTTTTTTACCTCTTCAAAACTCCAAAATTGATTTTTTGTTGCTTTTTTTACCTCTTCAAAACTCCAAAATTTTTTTTTTTTTTTACCTCTTCAAAACTCTTTTTTTTTTTTTTACCTCTTCAAAACTCCACAATTTTTTTTTTTTTTTTAGCTCTTCAAAACTCAATTTTTTTTTTTTTTTTTTACCTCTTCAAAACTCCAATTTTTTTTTTTTTTTACCTCTTCAAAACTCCTAAATTTTTTTTTTTTTTTTACCTCTTCAAAACTCCACATTTTTTTTTTTTTTTTTTACCTCTTCAAAACTCCAACATTGATTTTTTGTTCCTTTTTTTACCTCTTCAAAACTCCAACTTTTTTTTTTTTTTTTACCTCTTCAAAACTCCTAACTTTTTTTTTTTTTTTTACCTCTTCAAAACTCCACAATTTTTTTTTTTTTTTTTTACCTCTTCAAAACTCCAACATTGATTTTTTGTTCCTTTTTTTACCTCTTCAAAACTCCAACTTTTTTTTTTTTTTTACCTCTTCAAAACTCAATTTTTTTTATTTTTTTTTACCTCTTCAAAACTCCTAAATTTTTTTTTTTTTTTTTTACCTCTTCAAAACTCCACAATTTTTTTTTTTTTTACCTCTTCAAAACTCCTAAATTTTTTTTTTTTTTACCTCTTCAAAACTCCACAATTTTTTTTTTTTTTTTTACCTCTTCAAAACTCCACAATTTTTTTTTTTTACCTATTCAAAACTCCTAAATTTTTTTTTTTTTTTTTTACCTCTTCAAAACTCCAACATTGATTTTTTGTTCCTTTTTTTACCTCTTCAAAACTCCAACTTTTTTTTTTTTTTACCTCTTCAAAACTCAAATTTTTTTTTTTTTTTTTTTTTACCTCTTCAAAACTTCAACGTTGATTTTTTGTTCCTTTTTTTACCTCTTCAAAACTCCAAATTTTTTTTTTAATTTTTTTTTACCTCTTCAAAACTCCACAATTTTTTTTTTTTTTTAGCTCTTCAAAACTCAATTTTTTTTTTTTTTTTTACCTCTTCAAAACTCCAATTTTTTTTATTTTTTTTTTACCTATTCAAAACTCCTAAATTTTTTTATTTTTTTTTTACCTCTTCAAAACTCCAACATTGATTTTTTGTTGCTTTTTTTACCTCTTCAAAACTCCAAAATTTTTTTTTTTTTTTACCTCTTCAAAACTCCACAATTTTTTTTTAGCTCTTCAAAACTCAATTTTTTTTTTTTTTTTTACCTCTTCAAAACTCCAATTTTTTTTTTTTTTTTTACCTCTTCAAAACTCCTAAATTTTTTTTTTTTTTTACCTCTTCAAAACTCCACATTTTTTTTTTTTTTTTTTTACCTCTTCAAAACTCCAACATTGATTTTTTGTTCCTTTTTTTACCTCTTCAAAACTCCAACTTTTTTTTTTTTTTTTACCTCTTCAAAACTCCACAACTTTTTTTTTTTTTTTTACCTCTTCAAAACTCCACAATTTTTTTTTTTTTTTTTTTACCTCTTCAAAACTCCAACATTGATTTTTTGTTCCTTTTTTTACCTCTTCAAAACTCCAACTTTTTTTTTTTTTTTACCTCTTCAAAACTCCAACTTTTTTTTTTTTTTACCTCTTCAAAACTCAAATTTTTTTTTTTTTTTTTTACCTCTTCAAAACTCAATTTTTTTTTTTTTTTTTTTTTTACCTCTTCAAAACTCAATTTTTTTTTTTTTACCTATTCAAAACTCCTAAATTTTTTTTTATTTTTTTTTACCTCTTCAAAACTCCAACATTGATTTTTTGTTCCTTTTTTTACCTCTTCAAAACTCCAACTTTTTTTTTTTTTTACCTCTTCAAAACTCAATTTTTTTTTTTTTTTTACCTCTTCAAAACTCCACACATTTTTTTATTTATTTTTTTTACCTCTTCAAAACTCCACAATTTTTTTTTTTTTACCTCTTCAAAACTCCTAAATTTTTTTTTTTTTTTACCTCTTCAAAACTCCAAATTTTTTTTATTTTTTTTTACCTCTTCAAAACTCCTAAATTTTTTTTTTTTTTTTTTACCTCTTCAAAACTCCACAATTTTTTTTTTTTTTACCTCTTCAAAACTCCTAAATTTTTTTTTTTTTACCTCTTCAAAACTCCACAATTTTTTATTTTTTTTTTACCTCTTCAAAACTCCACAATTTTTTTTTTTTTTTTACCTATTCAAAACTCCTAAAATTTTTTTTATTTTTTTTTACCTCTTCAAAACTCCAACATTGATTTTTTTGTTGCTTTTTTTACCTCTTCAAAACTCCAACATTTTTTTTTTTTTTTACCTCTTCAAAACTCAATTTTTTTTTTACCTCTTCAAAACTCCACAATTTTTTTTTTTTTTTTAGCTCTTCAAAACTCAATTTTTTTTTTTTTTTTACCTCTTCAAAACTCCAATTTTTTTTTTTTTTTTACCTCTTCAAAACTCCTAAATTTTTTTTTTTTTTTTACCTCTTCAAAACTCCACATTTTTTTTTTTTTTTTTTTACCTCTTCAAAACTCCAACATTGATTTTTTGTTCCTTTTTTTACCTCTTCAAAACTCCAACTTTTTTTTTTTTTTTACCTCTTCAAAACTCCTAACTTTTTTTTTTTTTTTACCTCTTCAAAACTCCACAATTTTTTTTTTTTTTTTTTTACCTCTTCAAAACTCCAACTTTTTTTTTTTTTTTTTTTACCTCTTCAAAACTCCAACATTGATTTTTTGTTCCTTTTTTTACCTCTTCAAAACTCCACACATTTTTTTATTTATTTTTTTTACCTCTTCAAAACTCCACAATTTTTTTTTTTTTTACCTCTTCAAAACTCCTAAATTTTTTTTTTTTTTTACCTCTTCAAAACTCCAACATTGATTTTTTGTTCCTTTTTTTACCTCTTCAAAACTCCAACATTGATTTTTTGTTCCTTTTTTTACCTCTTCAAAACTCCACACATTTTTTTATTTATTTTTTTTACCTCTTCAAAACTCCACAATTTTTTTTTTTTTTTAGCTCTTCAAAACTCAATTTTTTTTTTTTTTTTTACCTCTTCAAAACTCCAATTTTTTTTATTTTTTTTTTACCTATTCAAAACTCCTACATTTTTTTTATTTTTTTTTTACCTCTTCAAAACTCCAACATTGATTTTTTGTTGCTTTTTTTACCTCTTCAAAACTCCAAAATTTTTTTTTTTTTTTACCTCTTCAAAACTCTTTTTTTTTTTTTACCTCTTCAAAACTCCACAATTTTTTTTTAGCTCTTCAAAACTCAATTTTTTTTTTTTTTTTTTACCTCTTCAAAACTCCAATTTTTTTTTTTTTTTTACCTCTTCAAAACTCCTAAATTTTTTTTTTTTTTACCTCTTCAAAACTCCACATTTTTTTTTTTTTTTTTTTACCTCTTCAAAACTCCAACATTGATTTTTTGTTCCTTTTTTTACCTCTTCAAAACTCCAACTTTTTTTTTTTTTTTTACCTCTTCAAAACTCCACAATTTTTTTTTTTTTTTTTACCTCTTCAAAACTCCACAATTTTTTTTTTTTTTTTTTTACCTCTTCAAAACTCCAACATTGATTTTTTGTTCCTTTTTTTACCTCTTCAAAACTCCAACTTTTTTTTTTTTTTTACCTCTTCAAAACTCAATTTTTTTTATTTTTTTTTACCTCTTCAAAACTCCTAAATTTTTTTTTTTTTTTTTTACCTCTTCAAAACTCCACAATTTTTTTTTTTTTTTACCTATTCAAAACTCCACAATTTTTTTTTTTTTTACCTCTTCAAAACTCCTAAATTTTTTTTTTTTTTACCTCTTCAAAACTCCACAATTTTTTTTTTTTTTTTTACCTCTTCAAAACTCCACAATTTTTTTTTTTTTACCTATTCAAAACTCCTAAATTTTTTTTTTTTTTTTTTTACCTCTTCAAAACTCCAACATTGATTTTTTGTTCCTTTTTTTACCTCTTCAAAACTCCAACTTTTTTTTTTTTTTACCTCTTCAAAACTCAAATTTTTTTTTTTTTTTTTTTTTACCTCTTCAAAACTTCAACGTTGATTTTTTGTTCCTTTTTTTACCTCTTCAAAACTCCAAATTTTTTTTTTAATTTTTTTTTACCTCTTCAAAACTCCACAATTTTTTTTTTTTTTTAGCTCTTCAAAACTCAATTTTTTTTTTTTTTTTTACCTCTTCAAAACTCCAATTTTTTTTATTTTTTTTTTACCTATTCAAAACTCCTAAATTTTTTTATTTTTTTTTTACCTCTTCAAAACTCCAACATTGATTTTTTGTTGCTTTTTTTACCTCTTCAAAACTCCAAAATTTTTTTTTTTTTTTACCTCTTCAAAACTCCACAATTTTTTTTTAGCTCTTCAAAACTCAATTTTTTTTTTTTTTTTTTACCTCTTCAAAACTCCAATTTTTTTTTTTTTTTTTACCTCTTCAAAACTCCTAAATTTTTTTTTTTTTTTACCTCTTCAAAACTCCACATTTTTTTTTTTTTTTTTTACCTCTTCAAAACTCCAACATTGATTTTTTGTTCCTTTTTTTACCTCTTCAAAACTCCAACTTTTTTTTTTTTTTTTACCTCTTCAAAACTCCACAACTTTTTTTTTTTTTTTTACCTCTTCAAAACTCCACAATTTTTTTTTTTTTTTTTTTACCTCTTCAAAACTCCAACATTGATTTTTTGTTCCTTTTTTTACCTCTTCAAAACTCCAACTTTTTTTTTTTTTTTACCTCTTCAAAACTCCAACTTTTTTTTTTTTTTACCTCTTCAAAACTCAAATTTTTTTTTTTTTTTTTTTACCTCTTCAAAACTCAATTTTTTTTTTTTTTTTTTTTTTACCTCTTCAAAACTCAATTTTTTTTTTTTTACCTATTCAAAACTCCTAAATTTTTTTTTATTTTTTTTTACCTCTTCAAAACTCCAACATTGATTTTTTGTTCCTTTTTTTACCTCTTCAAAACTCCAACTTTTTTTTTTTTTTACCTCTTCAAAACTCAATTTTTTTTTTTTTTTTACCTCTTCAAAACTCCACACATTTTTTTATTTATTTTTTTTACCTCTTCAAAACTCCACAATTTTTTTTTTTTTACCTCTTCAAAACTCCTAAATTTTTTTTTTTTTTTACCTCTTCAAAACTCCAAATTTTTTTTATTTTTTTTTACCTCTTCAAAACTCCTAAATTTTTTTTTTTTTTTTTTACCTCTTCAAAACTCCAACTTTTTTTTTTTTTTTTTACCTCTTCAAAACTCCAACATTTTTTTTTTTTTTACCTCTTCAAAACTCCAAATTTTTTTTATTTTTTTTTACCTCTTCAAAACTCCTAAATTTTTTTTTTTTTTTTTTACCTCTTCAAAACTCCAACTTTTTTTTTATTTTTTTTTACCTCTTCAAAACTCCAACATTGATTTTTTGTTCCTTTTTTTACCTCTTCAAAACTCCAACTTTTTTTTTTTTTTACCTCTTCAAAACTCAATTTTTTTTTTTTTTTTACCTCTTCAAAACTCCACACATTTTTTTATTTATTTTTTTTACCTCTTCAAAACTCCACAATTTTTTTTTTTTTACCTCTTCAAAACTCCTAAATTTTTTTTTTTTTTTACCTCTTCAAAACTCCAAATTTTTTTTATTTTTTTTTACCTCTTCAAAACTCCTAAATTTTTTTTTTTTTTTTTTACCTCTTCAAAACTCCAACTTTTTTTTTTTTTTTTTTACCTCTTCAAAACTCCAACATTTTTTTTTTTTTTACCTCTTCAAAACTCTACAATTTTTTTTTTTTTTTTTTTTACCTCTTCAAAACTTCAACTTTTTTTTTTTTTTTACCTCTTCAAAACTCCAACATTGATTTTTTGTTCCTTTTTTTACCTCTTCAAAACTCCACAATTTTTTTTTTTTTTTTTTTTACCTCTTCAAAACTCCAACTTTTTATTTTTTTTTACCTCTTCAAAACTCATTTTTTTTATTTTTTTTTTTTACCTCTTCAAAACTCCAACATTGATTTTTTGTTCCTTTTTTTACCTCTTCAAAACTCCAAATTTTTTTTTTTTTTTTTTTTACCTCTTCAAAACTCAATTTTTTTTTCTTTTTACCTCTTCAAAACTCCAACTTTTTTTTTTTTTTTTACCTCTTCAAAACTCCAATTTTTTTTTTTTTTTTTTTTTACCTCTTCAAAACTCCAACTTTTTTTTTTTTTTACCTCTTCAAAACTCCAACTTTTTTTTTTTTTTTTTTACCTCTTCAAAACTCCAACATTTTTTTTTTTTTACCTCTTCAAAACTCCAACATTGATTTTTTGTTCCTTTTTTTACCTCTTCAAAACTCCACAATTTTTTTTTTTTTTTTTTTTACCTCTTCAAAACTCCAACTTTTAATTTTTTTTACCTCTTCAAAACTCTTTTTTTTTTTTTTTTTTTTTTTACCTCTTCAAAACTCCAACATTGATTTTTTGTTCCTTTTTTTACCTCTTCAAAACTCCAAATTTTTTTATTTTTTTTTTTTACCTCTTCAAAACTCCAATTTTTTTTTTTTTTACCTCTTCAAAACTCCAACTTTTTTTTTTTTTTTTTACCTCTTCAAAACTCCAACATTGATTTTTTGTTCCTTTTTTTACCTCTTCAAAACTCCACAATTTTTTTTTTTTTTTTTTTTTACCTCTTCAAAACTCCAACTTTTTATTTTTTTTTACCTCTTCAAAACTCATTTTTTTTATTATTTTTTTTACTTCTTCAAAACTCCAACATTGATTTTTTGTTCCTTTTTTTACCTCTTCAAAACTCCAAATTTTTTTTTTTTTTTTTTACCTCTTCAAAACTCAATTTTTTTTTTTTTTTTTACCTCTTCAAAACTCCAACTTTTTTTTTTTTTTACCTCTTCAAAACTCCAACTTTTTTTTTTTTTTTTTTTACCTCTTCAAAACTCCAACATTGATTTTTTGTTCCTTTTTTTACCTCTTCAAAACTCCACAATTTTTTTTTTTTTTTTTTTTACCTCTTCAAAACTCCAACATTGATTTTTTGTTCCTTTTTTTACCTCTTCAAAACTCCAAATTTTTTTTTTTTTACCTCTTCAAAACTCAATTTCTTTTTTTTTTTTTTTTTACCTCTTCAAAACTCCAACATTGATTTTTTTTTTTTTTTTTTACCTCTTCAAAACTCCAACTTTTTTTTTTTTTTTACCTCTTCAAAACTCCACAATTTTTTTTTTTTTTTTTTTTTTACCTCTTCAAAACTCCAACTTTTTTTTTTTTTTACCTCTTCAAAACTCCAACTTTTTTTTTTTTTTTTTTACCTCTTCAAAACTCCAACATTTTTTTTTTTTTTACCTCTTCAAAACTCCAACATTGATTTTTTGTTCCTTTTTTTACCTCTTCAAAACTCCAAATTTTTTTTTTTTTTTTTTTTACCTCTTCAAAACTCCAACTTTTTTTTTTTTTTTACCTCTTCAAAACTCCAACTTTTTTTTTTTTTTTACCTCTTCAAAACTCCAACTTTTAATTTTTTTTACCTCTTCAAAACTCCAACTTTTAATTTTTTTTACCTCTTCAAAACTCCAACATTGATTTTTTGTTCCTTTTTTTACCTCTTCAAAACTCCAAATTTTTTTTTTTTTTTTTTTTACCTCTTCAAAACTCCAACTTTTTTTTTTTTTTTACCTCTTCAAAACTCCAACATTTTTTTTTTTTTACCTCTTCAAAACTCTACAATTTTTTTTTTTGTTCCTTTTTTTACCTCTTCAAAACTCCAACTTATTTATTTTTTTACCTCTTGAAAACTCAATTTTTTTTTTTTCTTTTTTTTTTTACCTCTTCAAAACTCCAACATTGATTTTTTGTTCCTTTTTTTACCTCCTCAAAACTCAATTTTTTTTAATTTTTTTTTTACCTCTTCAAAACTCCAACATTGATTTTTTGTTCCTTTTTTTACCTCTTCAAAACTCCAACTTTTTTTTTTTTTTTTTTTTTACCTCTTCAAAACTCCAACATTTTTTTTTTTTTTTACCTCTTCAAAACTCTACAGTTTTTTTTTTTTGTTTTTTTTTACCTCTTCAAAACTCCATTTTTTTTTTTTTTACCTCTTCAAAACTCCAACATTGATTTTTTGTTCCTTTTTTTACCTCTTCAAAACTCCAACTTTTTTTTTTTTTACCTCTTCAAAACTCAATTTTTTTTTTTTTTTTTTTTACCTCTTCAAAACTCCAACATTGATTTTTTGTTCCTTTTTTTACCTCTTCAAAACTCCAACTTTTTTTTTTTTTTTACCTCTTCAAAACTCCAAGATTGATTTTTTGTTCCTTTTTTTACCTCTTCAAAACTCCAAATTTTTTTTTTTTTTTTTTTACCTCTTCAAAACTCCAATTTTTTTTTTTTTTACCTCTTCAAAACTCCAACTTTTTTTTTTTTTTACCTCTTCAAAACTCCAACATTTTTTTTTTTTTTACCTCTTCAAAACTCCAACATTGATTTTTTGTTCCTTTTTTTACCTCTTCAAAACTCCACAATTTTTTTTTTTTTTTTTTTTACCTCTTCAAAACTCCAACTTTTTTTTTTTTTTTACCTCTTCAAAACTCATTTTTTTTAATTTTTTTTTTTACCTCTTCAAAACTCCAACATTGATTTTTTGTTCCTTTTTTTACCTCTTCAAAACTCCAATTTCTTTTTTTTTTTTTTTTTACCTCTTCAAAACTCAATTTTTTTTTTTTTTTTTACCTCTTCAAAACTCCAACTTTTTTTTTTTTTTTTTACCTCTTCAAAACTCTACAATTTTTTTTTTTTTTTTTTTTACCTCTTCAAAACTTCAACTTTTTTTTTTTTTTTTACCTCTTCAAAACTCCAACATTGATTTTTTGTTCCTTTTTTTACCTCTTCAAAACTCCACAATTTTTTTTTTATTTTTTTTTACCTCTTCAAAACTCCAACTTTTTATTTTTTTTTACCTCTTCAAAACTCATTTTTTTTATTTTTTTTTTTACCTCTTCAAAACTCCAACATTGATTTTTTGTTCCTTTTTTTACCTCTTCAAAACTCCAAATTTTTTTTTTTTTTTTTTTTACCTCTTCAAAACTCAATTTTTTTTTTTTTTTACCTCTTCAAAACTCCAACTTTTTTTTTTTTTTTTACCTCTTCAAAACTCTACAATTTTTTTTTTTTTTTTTTTTACCTCTTCAAAACTCCAACTTTTTTTTTTTTTTACCTCTTCAAAACTCCAACTTTTTTTTTTTTTTTTTTTACCTCTTCAAAACTCCAACATTGATTTTTTGTTCCTTTTTTTACCTCTTCAAAACTCCACAATTTTTTTTTTTTTTTTTTTACCTCTTCAAAAGCCAACATTGATTTTTTGTTCCTTTTTTTACCTCTTCAAAACTCCAAATTTTTTTTTTTTTACCTCTTCAAAACTCAATTTCTTTTTTTTTTTTTTTTTACCTCTTCAAAACTCCAACATTGATTTTTTTTTTTTTTTTTACCTCTTCAAAACTCCAACTTTTTTTTTTTTTTTACCTCTTCAAAACTCCACAATTTTTTTTTTTTTTTTTTTTTACCTCTTCAAAACTCCAACTTTTTTTTTTTTTTACCTCTTCAAAACTCCAACTTTTTTTTTTTTTTTTTACCTCTTCAAAACTCCAACATTTTTTTTTTTTTTACCTCTTCAAAACTCTTTTTTTTTTTACCTCTTCAAAACTCCAACATTGATTTTTTGTTCCTTTTTTTACCTCTTCAAAACTCCAAATTTTTTTTTTTTTTTTTTTTACCTCTTCAAAACTCCAACTTTTTTTTTTTTTTACCTCTTCAAAACTCCAACTTTTTTTTTTTTTTTTTTACCTCTTCAAAACTCCAACATTTTTTTTTTTTTTACCTCTTCAAAACTCCAACATTGATTTTTTGTTCCTTTTTTTACCTCTTCAAAACTCCACAATTTTTTTTTTTTTTTTTTTTACCTCTTCAAAACTCCAACTTTTAATTTTTTTTACCTCTTCAAAACTCTTTTTTTTTTTTTTTTTTTTTTTACCTCTTCAAAACTCCAACATTGATTTTTTGTTCCTTTTTTTACCTCTTCAAAACTCCAAATTTTTTTTTTTTTTTTTTTTACCTCTTCAAAACTCCAATTTTTTTTTTTTTACCTCTTCAAAACTCCAACTTTTTTTTTTTTTTACCTCTTCAAAACTCCAACATTTCTTTTTTTTTTATCTCTTCAAAACTCCAACATTGATTTTTTGTTCCTTTTTTTACCTCTTCAAAACTCCACAATTTTTTTTTTTTTTTTTTTTACCTCTTCAAAACTCCAACTTTTTATTTTTTTTTACCTCTTCAAAACTCATTTTTTTTATTTTTTTTTTTACCTCTTCAAAACTCCAACATTGATTTTTTGTTCCTTTTTTTACCTCTTCAAAACTCCAATTTCTTATTTTTTTTTTTTTTACCTCTTCAAAACTCAATTTTTTTTTTTTTTTTTTACCTCTTCAAAACTCCAACTTTTTTTTTTTTTTTTACCTCTTCAAAACTCTACAATTTTTTTTTTTTTTTTTTTTACCTCTTCAAAACTTCAACTTTTTTTTTTTTTTTACCTCTTCAAAACTCCAACATTGATTTTTTGTTCCTTTTTTTACCTCTTCAAAACTCCACAATTTTTTTTTTTTTTTTTTTTTACCTCTTCAAAACTCCAACTTTTTATTTTTTTTTACCTCTTCAAAACTCATTTTTTTTATTTTTTTTTTTTACCTCTTCAAAACTCCAACATTGATTTTTTGTTCCTTTTTTTACCTCTTCAAAACTCCAAATTTTTTTTTTTTTTTTTTTTACCTCTTCAAAACTCAATTTTTTTTTTTTTTTTACCTCTTCAAAACTCCAACTTTTTATTTTTTTTTACCTCTTCAAAACTCATTTTTTTTATTTTTTTTTTTTACCTCTTCAAAACTCCAACATTGATTTTTTTTTTTTTTTTTTACCTCTTCAAAACTCCAAATTTTTTTTTTTTTTTTTTTACCTCTTCAAAACTCAATTTTTTTTTTTTTTTTACCTCTTCAAAACTCCAACATTGATTTTTTGTTCCTTTTTTTACCTCTTCAAAACTCCACAATTTTTTTTTTTTTTTTTTTTTACCTCTTCAAAACTCCAACTTTTTTTTTTCTTTACCTCTTCAAAACTCCAACTTTTTTTTTTTTTTTTTTTACCTCTTCAAAACTCCAACATTGATTTTTTGTTCCTTTTTTTACCTCTTCAAAACTCCACAATTTTTTTTTTATTTTTTTTTTACCTCTTCAAAACTCCAACATTGATTTTTTGTTCCTTTTTTTACCTCTTCAAAACTCCAAATTTTTTTTTTTTTACCTCTTCAAAACTCAATTTCTTTTTCTTTTTTTTTTTTACCTCTTCAAAACTCCAACATTGATTTTTTTTTTTTTTTTTTACCTCTTCAAAACTCCAACTTTTTTTTTTTTTTACCTCTTCAAAACTCAATTTTTTTTTTTTTTTTTTACCTCTTCAAAACTCCAACTTTTTTTTTTTTTTTTTACCTCTTCAAAACTCCAACTTTTTTTTTTTTTTTTTACCTCTTCAAAACTCCAACATTTTTTTTTTTTTTACCTCTTCAAAACTCCAACATTGATTTTTTGTTCCTTTTTTTACCTCTTCAAAACTCCACAATTTTTTTTTTTTTTTTTTTTACCTCTTCAAAACTCCAACTTTTTATTTTTTTTTACCTCTTCAAAACTCATTTTTTTTTTTTTTTTTTTTACCTCTTCAAAACTCCAACATTGATTTTTTGTTCCTTTTTTTACCTCTTCAAAACTCCAAATTTTTTTTTTTTTTTTTTTACCTCTTCAAAACTCAATTTTTTTTTTTTTTTTTACCTCTTCAAAACTCCAACTTTTTTTTTTTTTTTTACCTCTTCAAAACTCCAAATTTTTTTTTTTTTTTTTTTTACCTCTTCAAAACTCCAACTTTTTTTTTTTTTTACCTCTTCAAAACTCCAACTTTTTTTTTTTTTTTTTTACCTCTTCAAAACTCCAACATTTTTTTTTTTTTTACCTCTTCAAAACTCCAACATTGATTTTTTGTTCCTTTTTTTACCTCTTCAAAACTCCACAATTTTTTTTTTTTTTTTTTTTTACCTCTTCAAAACTCCAACTTTTAATTTTTTTTACCTCTTCAAAACTCTTTTTTTTTTTTTTTTTTTTTTTACCTCTTCAAAACTCCAACATTGATTTTTTGTTCCTTTTTTTACCTCTTCAAAACTCCAAATTTTTTTTTTTTTTTTTTTTACCTCTTCAAAACTCCAATTTTTTTTTTTTTTACCTCTTCAAAACTCCAACTTTTTTTTTTTTTTACCTCTTCAAAACTCCAACATTTTTTTTTTTTTTATCTCTTCAAAACTCCAACATTGATTTTTTGTTCCTTTTTTTACCTCTTCAAAACTCCACAATTTTTTTTTTTTTTTTTTTTTACCTCTTCAAAACTCCAACTTTTTATTTTTTTTTACCTCTTCAAAACTCATTTTTTTTAATTTTTTTTTTTACCTCTTCAAAACTCCAACATTGATTTTTTGTTCCTTTTTTTACCTCTTCAAAACTCCAATTTCTTTTTTTTTTTTTTTTTACCTCTTCAAAACTCAATTTTTTTTTTTTTTTTTACCTCTTCAAAACTCCAACTTTTTTTTTTTTTTTTACCTCTTCAAAACTCTACAATTTTTTTTTTTTTTTTTTTTTACCTCTTCAAAACTTCAACTTTTTTTTTTTTTTACCTCTTCAAAACTCCAACATTGATTTTTTGTTCCTTTTTTTACCTCTTCAAAACTCCACAATTTTTTTTTTTTTTTTTTTTACCTCTTCAAAACTCCAACATTTTTTTTTTTTTTACCTCTTCAAAACTCCAACATTGATTTTTTGTTCCTTTTTTTACCTCTTCAAAACTCCAAATTTTTTTTTTTTTTTTTTTACCTCTTCAAAACTCAATTTTTTTTTTTTTTTTACCTCTTCAAAACTCCAACTTTTTTTTTTTTTTTTACCTCTTCAAAACTCCAAATTTTTTTTTTTTTTTTTTTTACCTCTTCAAAACTCCAACTTTTTTTTTTTTTACCTCTTCAAAACTCCAACTTTTTTTTTTTTTTTTTTACCTCTTCAAAACTCCAAAATTTTTTTTTTTTTACCTCTTCAAAACTCTACAATTTTTTTTTTTTTTTTTTTTTACCTCTTCAAAACTTCAACTTTTTTTTTTTTTTTACCTCTTCAAAACTCCAACATTGATTTTTTGTTCCTTTTTTTACCTCTTCAAAACTCCACAATTTTTTTTTTTTTTTTTTAACCTCTTCAAAACTCCAACTTTTTATTTTTTTTTACCTCTTCAAAACTCATTTTTTTTTTTTTTTTTTTTACCTCTTCAAAACTCCAACATTTTTTTTTTTTTTACCTCTTCAAAACTCCAACATTGATTTTTTGTTCCTTTTTTTACCTCTTCAAAACTCCACAATTTTTTTTTTTTTTTTTTTTTACCTCTTCAAAACTCCAACTTTTTTTTTTTTTTACCTCTTCAAAACTCTACAATTTTTTTTTTTTTTTTTTTTTACCTCTTCAAAACTTCAACTTTTTTTTTTTTTTTACCTCTTCAAAACTCCAACATTGATTTTTTGTTCCTTTTTTTACCTCTTCAAAACTCCACAATTTTTTTTTTTTTTTTTTTTACCTCTTCAAAACTCCAACTTTTTATTTTTTTTTACCTCTTCAAAACTCCAACATTTTTTTTTTTTTTACCTCTTCAAAACTCCAACATTGATTTTTTGTTCCTTTTTTTACCTCTTCAAAACTCCAAATTTTTTTTTTTTTTTTTTTTACCTCTTCAAAACTCAATTTTTTTTTTTTTTTTTACCTCTTCAAAACTCCAACTTTTTTTTTTTTTTTTACCTCTTCAAAACTCCAAATTTTTTTTTTTTTTTTTTTTTCCTCTTCAAAACTCCAACTTTTTTTTTTTTTACCTCTTCAAAACTCCAACTTTTTTTTTTTTTTTTTTACCTCTTCAAAACTCCAACATTTTTTTTTTTTTACCTCTTCAAAACTCTACAATTTTTTTTTTTTTTTTTTTTTACCTCTTCAAAACTTCAACTTTTTTTTTTTTTTTACCTCTTCAAAACTCCAACATTGATTTTTTGTTCCTTTTTTTACCTCTTCAAAACTCCACAATTTTTTTTTTTTTTTTTTTTTACCTCTTCAAAACTCCAACTTTTTATTTTTTTTTACCTCTTCAAAACTCATTTTTTTTTTTTTTTTTTTTTACCTCTTCAAAACTCCAACATTGATTTTTTGTTCCTTTTTTTACCTCTTCAAAACTCCAATTTTTTTTTTTTTTTTTTTTTACCTCTTCAAAACTCAATTTTTTTTTTTTTTTTACCTCTTCAAAACTCCAACTTTTTTTTTTTTTTTACCTCTTCAAAACTCCAATTTTTTTTTTTTTTTTTTTACCTCTTCAAAACTCCAACTTTTTTTTTTTTTTACCTCTTCAAAACTCCAACTTTTTTTTTTTTTTTTTACCTCTTCAAAACTCCAACTTTTTTTTTTTTTTTTTTACCTCTTCAAAACTCCAACATTTTTTTTTTTTTTATCTCTTCAAAACTCCAACATTGATTTTTTGTTCCTTTTTTTACCTCTTCAAAACTCCACAATTTTTTTTTTTTTTTTTTTTTACCTCTTCAAAACTCCAACTTTTTATTTTTTTTTACCTCTTCAAAACTCATTTTGTTTTATTTTTTTTTTTACCTCTTCAAAACTCCAACATTGATTTTTTGTTCCTTTTTTTACCTCTTCAAAACTCC
This sequence comes from Callionymus lyra, assembly GCF_982586985.1. NCBI lineage: Eukaryota > Metazoa > Chordata > Actinopteri > Syngnathiformes > Callionymidae > Callionymus > Callionymus lyra. The sequence goes on along the minus strand of NW_028258543.1, from coordinate 71,794 downwards.
AATTTCTTTTTTTTTTTTTTTTTACCTCTTCAAAACTCAATTTTTTTTTTTTTTTTTACCTCTTCAAAACTCCAACTTTTTTTTTTTTTTTTTACCTCTTCAAAACTCTACAATTTTTTTTTTTTTTTTTTTTTACCTCTTCAAAACTTCAACTTTTTTTTTTTTTTTACCTCTTCAAAACTCCAACATTGATTTTTTGTTCCTTTTTTTACCTCTTCAAAACTCCACAATTTTTTTTTTTTTTTTTTTTTACCTCTTCAAAACTCCAACTTTTTATTTTTTTTTACCTCTTCAAAACTCATTTTTTTTATTATTTTTTTTTACCTCTTCAAAACTCCAACATTGATTTTTTGTTCCTTTTTTTACCTCTTCAAAACTCCAAATTTTTTTTTTTTTTTTTTTTACCTCTTCAAAACTCAATTTTTTTTTTTTTTTTACCTCTTCAAAACTCAATTTTTTTTTTTTTTTTTACCTCTTCAAAACTCCAACTTTTTTTTTTTTTTTACCTCTTCAAAACTCTACAATTTTTTTTTTTTTTTTTTTTTACCTCTTCAAAACTCCAACTTTTTTTTTTTTTTACCTCTTCAAAACTCCAACTTTTTTTTTTTTTTTTTTTACCTCTTCAAAACTCCAACATTGATTTTTTGTTCCTTTTTTTACCTCTTCAAAACTCCACAATTTTTTTTTATTTTTTTTTTACCTCTTCAAAACTCCAACATTGATTTTTTGTTCCTTTTTTTACCTCTTCAAAACTCCAAATTTTTTTTTTTTTACCTCTTCAAAACTCAATTTCTTTTTTTTTTTTTTTTTACCTCTTCAAAACTCCAACATTGATTTTTTTTTTTTTTTTTACCTCTTCAAAACTCCAACTTTTTTTTTTTTTTTACCTCTTCAAAACTCCACAATTTTTTTTTTTTTTTTTTTTTTACCTCTTCAAAACTCCAACTTTTTTTTTTTTTTACCTCTTCAAAACTCCAACTTTTTTTTTTTTTTTTTTACCTCTTCAAAACTCCAACATTTTTTTTTTTTTTACCTCTTCAAAACTCCAACATTGATTTTTTGTTCCTTTTTTTACCTCTTCAAAACTCCACAATTTTTTTTTTTATTTTTTTTTACCTCTTCAAAACTCCAACTTTTAATTTTTTTTACCTCTTCAAAACTCCAACTTTTTTTTTTTTTTACCTCTTCAAAACTCCACAATTTTTTTTTTTTTTTTTACCTCTTCAAAACTCCAACTTTTTTTTTTTTACCTCTTCAAAACTCCAACTTTTTTTTTTTTTTTTTTACCTCTTCAAAACTCCAACTTTTTTTTTTTTTTACCTCTTCAAAACTCCACAATTTTTTTTTTTTTTTTTTTACCTCTTCAAAACTCCAACTTTTTTTTTTTTTACCTCTTCAAAACTCCAACTTTTTATTTTTTTTACCTCTTCAAAACTCATTTTTTTTTATTTTTTTTTTTACCTCTTCAAAACTCCAACATTGATTTTTTGTTCCTTTTTTTACCTCTTCAAAACTCCAAATTTTTTTTTTTTTTTTTTTTACCTCTTCAAAACTTAATTTTTTTTTTTTTTTTTACCTCTTCAAAACTCCAACATTGATTTTTTGTTCCTTTTTTTACCTCTTCAAAACTCCAAATTTTTTTTTTTTTTTTTTCACCTCTTCAAAACTCAATTTTTTTTATTTTTTTTTACCTCTTCAAAACTCCAACTTTTTTTTTTTTTTTTTACCTCTTCAAAATTCAATTTTTTTTTTTTTTTTTTTTTACCTCTTCAAAACTCTTTTTTTTTTTTTTTTTACCTCTTCAAAACTCCAACTTTTTTTTTTTTTTTTTACCTCTTCAAAATTCAATTTTTTTTTTTTTTTTTTACCTCTTCAAAACTCAATTTTTTTTTTTTTTTTTTACCTCTTCAAAACTCCAACTTTTTTTTTTTTTTTTACCTCTTCAAAACTCTACAATTTTTTTTTTTTTTTTTTTTTTTACCTCTTCAAAACTCCAACTTTTTTTTTTTTTTACCTCTTCAAAACTCCAACTTTTTTTTTTTTTTTTTTTTACCTCTTCAAAACTCCAACATTGATTTTTTGTTCCTTTTTTTACCTCTTCAAAACTCCACAATTTTTTTTTTTTTTTTACCTCTTCAAAACTCCAACATTTTTTTTTTTACCTCTTCAAAACTCCAACATTGATTTTTTGTTCCTTTTTTTACCTCTTCAAAACTCTAACTTTTTTTTTTTTTTACCTCTTCAAAACTCAATTTTTTTTTTTTTTTTTTTTTTACCTCTTCAAAACTCCAACATTGATTTTTTTTTTTTTTTTTACCTCTTCAAAACTCCAACATTTTTTTTTTTTTTACCTCTTCAAAACTCCAACATAGATTTTTTGTTCCTTTTTTTACCTCTTCAAAACTCCACACTTTTTTTTATTTTTTTTTTTTACCTCTTCAAAACTCCAACTTTTTATTTTTTTTTACCTCTTCAAAACTCATTTTTTTTATTTTTATTTTTTACCTCTTCAAAACTCCAACATTGATTTTTTGTTCCTTTTTTTACCTCTTCAAAACTCCAAATTTTTTTTTTTTTTTTTTTTTACCTCTTCAAAACTTTTTTTTTTTTTTTTTACCTCTTCAAAACTCCAACTTTTTTTTTTTTTTTACCTCTTCAAAACTCTACAATTTTTTTTTTTTTTTTTTTTTACCTCTTCAAAACTCCAACTTTTTTTTTTTTTACCTCTTCAAAACTCCAACTTTTTTTTTTTTTTTTTTTTACCTCTTCAAAACTCCATTTTTTTTTTTTTTTACTTCTTCAAAACTCCAACATTGATTTTTTGTTCCTTTTTTTACCTCTTCAAAACTCCAAATTTTTTTTTTTTTTTTTTACCTCTTCAAAACTCAATTTTTTTTTTTTTTTTTACCTCTTCAAAACTCCAACTTTTTTTTTTTTTTTTACCTCTTCAAAACTCTACAATTTTATTTTTTATTTTTTTTTTTACCTCTTCAAAACTCCAACTTTTTTTTTTTTTTTTTTCCTCTTCAAAACTCTACAATTTTTTTTTTTTTTTTTTTTTTTACCTCTTCAAAACTCCAACTTTTTTTTTTTTTTACCTCTTCAAAACTCCACCTTTTTTTTTTTTTTTTTATCTCTTCAAAACTCCAACATTGATTTTTTGTTCCTTTTTTTACCTCTTCAAAACTCCACATTTTTTTTTTTTTTTTTTTTTACCTCTTCAAAACTCCAACATTTTTTTTTTTTTTACCTCTTCAAAACTCCAACATTGATTTTTTGTTCCTTTTTTTACCTCTTCAAAACTCCACAATTTTTTTTTTTTTTTTTTTTTACCTCTTCAAAACTCCAACTTTTAATTTTTTGTACCTCTTCAAAACTCTTTTTTTTTTTTTTTTTTTTTTACCTCTTCAAAACTCCAACATTGATTTTTTGTTCCTTTTTTTACCTCTTCAAAACTCCAAATTTTTTTTTTTTTTTTTTTTACCTCTTCAAAACTCCAATTTTTTTTTTTTTTACCTCTTCAAAACTCCAACTTTTTTTTTTTTTTACCTCTTCAAAACTCCAACATTTTTTTTTTTTTTATCTCTTCAAAACTCCAACATTGATTTTTTGTTCCTTTTTTTACCTCTTCAAAACTCCACAATTTTTTTTTTTTTTTTTTTTTACCTCTTCAAAACTCCAACTTTTTATTTTTTTTTACCTCTTCAAAACTCATTTTTTTTTTTTTTTTTACCTCTTCAAAACTCCAACTTTTTTTTTTTTTTTTACCTCTTCAAAACTCTACCATTTTTTTTTTTTTTTTTTTTACCTCTTCAAAACTTCAACTTTTTTTTTTTTTTTACCTCTTCAAAACTCCAACATTGATTTTTTGTTCCTTTTTTTACCTCTTCAAAACTCCACAATTTTTTTTTTTTTTTTTTACCTCTTCAAAACTCCAACTTTTTATTTTTTTTTACCTCTTCAAAACTCATTTTTTTTATTTTTTTTTTTTACCTCTTCAAAACTCCAACATTGATTTTTTGTTCCTTTTTTTACCTCTTCAAAACTCCAAATTTTTTTTTTTTTTTTTTTTACCTCTTCAAAACTCAATTTTTTTTTTTTTTTTTACCTCTTCAAAACTCCAACTTTTTTTTTTTTTTTTACCTCTTCAAAACTCCAAATTTTTTTTTTTTTTTTTTTACCTCTTCAAAACTCCAACTTTTTTTTTTTTTTACCTCTTCAAAACTCCACATTTTTTTTTTTTTTTTTACCTCTTCAAAACTCCAACATTTTTTTTTTTTTTACCTCTTCAAAACTCCAACATTGATTTTTTGTTCCTTTTTTTACCTCTTCAAAACTCCACAATTTTTTTTTTTTTTTTTTTTTTACCTCTTCAAAACTCCAACTTTTAATTTTTTTTACCTCTTCAAAACTCTTTTTTTTTTTTTTTTTTTTTTTACCTCTTCAAAACTCCAACATTGATTTTTTGTTCCTTTTTTTACCTCTTCAAAACTCCAAATTTTTTTTTTTTTTTTTTTTACCTCTTCAAAACTCCAATTTTTTTTTTTTTTACCTCTTCAAAACTCCAACTTTTTTTTTTTTTTACCTCTTCAAAACTCCAACATTTTTTTTTTTTTTATCTCTTCAAAACTCCAACATTGATTTTTTGTTCCTTTTTTTACCTCTTCAAAACTCCACAATTTTTTTTTTTTTTTTTTTTTACCTCTTCAAAACTCCAACTTTTTATTTTTTTTTACCTCTTCAAAACTCAATTTTTTTTTTTTTTTTTTTTTACCTCTTCAAAACTCCAACATTGATTTTTTGTTCCTTTTTTTACCTCTTCAAAATTCAATTTTTTTTTTTTTTTTTTTACCTCTTCAAAACTCAATTTTTTTTTTTTTTTTACCTCTTCAAAACTCCAACTTTTTATTTTTTTTTACCTCTTCAAAACTCCAACATTGATTTTTTGTTCCTTTTTTTACCTCTTCAAAACTCCACAATTTTTTTTTTTTTTTTTTTTTACCTCTTCAAAACTCCAACTTTTTATTTTTTTTTACCTCTTCAAAACTCATTTTTTTTTATTTATTTTTTTTACCTCTTCAAAACTCCAACATTGATTTTTTGTTCCTTTTTTTACCTCTTCAAAATTCAATTTTTTTTTTTTTTTTACCTCTTCAAAACTCCAACTTTTTTTTTTTTTTTACCTCTTCAAAATTCAATTTTTTTTTTTTTTTTACCTCTTCAAAACTCCAACTTTTTTTTTTTTTTACCTCTTCAAAACTCCAACTTTTTTTTTTTTTTTTTTACCTCTTCAAAACTCCAACATTGATTTTTTGTTCCTTTTTTTACCTCTTCAAAACTCCAACTTTTTTTTTTTTTTTACCTCTTCAAAACTCTTTTTTTTTTTTTTTTTTACCTCTTCAAAACTCCAACATTGATTTTTTGTTCCTTTTTTTACCTCTTCAAAATTCAATTTTTTTTTTTTTTTTTTTACCTCTTCAAAACTCAATTTTTTTTTTTTTTTTTACCTCTTCAAAACTCCAACTTTTTATTTTTTTTTACCTCTTCAAAACTCCAACATTGATTTTTTGTTCCTTTTTTTACCTCTTCAAAACTCCACAATTTTTTTTTTTTTTTTTTTTTACCTCTTCAAAACTCCAACTTTTTATTTTTTTTTACCTCTTCAAAACTCATTTTTTTTTATTTATTTTTTTACCTCTTCAAAACTCCAACATTGATTTTTTGTTCCTTTTTTTACCTCTTCAAAATTCAATTTTTTTTTTTTTTTTTTTTACCTCTTCAAAACTCAATTTTTTTTTTTTTTTTTACCTCTTCAAAACTCCAACTTTTTATTTTTTTTTACCTCTTCAAAACTCTTTTTTTTATTTATTTTTTTTACCTCTTCAAAACTCCAACATTTTATTTTTTTTTACCTCTTCAAAACTCTACAGTTTTTTTTTTTTGTTTTTTTTTACCTCTTCAAAACTCCATTTTTTTTTTTTTTTACCTCTTCAAAACTCCAACATTGATTTTTTGTTCCTTTTTTTACCTCTTCAAAACTCCAACTTTTTTTTTTTTTTACCTCTTCAAAACTCAATTTTTTTTTTTTTTTTTACCTCTTCAAAACTCCAACATTGATTTTTTGTTCCTTTTTTTACCTCTTCAAAACTCCAACTTTTTTTTTTTTTTTACCTCTTCAAAACTCCAAGATTGATTTTTTGTTCCTTTTTTTACCTCTTCAAAACTCCAAATTTTTTTTTTTTTTTTTTTACCTCTTCAAAACTCCAATTTTTTTTTTTTTTTACCTCTTCAAAACTCCAACATTGATTTTTTGTTCCTTTTTTTACCTCTTCAAAACTCCACAATTTTTTTTTTTTATTTTTTTTACCTCTACAAAACTCCAACTTTTTATTTTTTTTTACCTCTTCAAAACTCATTTTTTTTTTTTTTTTTTTTTACCTCTTCAAAACTCCAACATTGATTTTTTGTTCCTTTTTTTTACCTCTTCAAAACTCCAATTTCTTTTTTTTTTTTTTTTTACCTCTTCAAAACTCAATTTTTTTTTTTTTTTTTACCTCTTCAAAACTCCAACTTTTTTTTTTTTTTTTTACCTCTTCAAAACTCTACAATTTTTTTTTTTTTTTTTTTTTTTACCTCTTCAAAACTTCAACTTTTTTTTTTTTTTACCTCTTCAAAACTCACACTTTTTTTTTTTTTTTTTTTACCTCTTCAACACTCCAACATTGATTTTTTGTTCCTTTTTTTACCTCTTCAAAACTCCACAATTTTTTTTTTTTTTTTTTTTTACCTCTTCAAAACTCCAACATTGATTTTTTGTTCCTTTTTTTACCTCTTCAAAACTCCAAATTTTTTTTTTTTTTTTTTTTTTACCTCTTCAAAACTCAATTTTTTTTTTTTTTTTACCTCTTCAAAACTCCAACTTTTTTTTTTTTTTTTACCTCTTCAAAACTCTACAATTTTTTTTTTTTTTTTTTTTTTTACCTCTTCAAAACTCCAACTTTTTTTTTTTTTTTTACCTCTTCAAAACTCTACAATTTTTTTTTTTTTTTTTTTTTTTACCTCTTCAAAACTCCAACTTTTTTTTTTTTTTTAACTCTTCAAAACTCCACAATTTTTTTTTTTTTTTTTTTTACCGCTTCAAAACTCCAACTTTTTTTTTTTTTTACCTCTTCAAAACTCCAACTTTTTTTTTTTTTTTTTTACCTCTTCAAAACTCCAACATTGATTTTTTGTTCCTTTTTTTACCTCTTCAAAACTCCACAATTTTTTTTTTTTTTTTTTTTACCTCTTCAAAACTCCAACTTTTAATTTTTTTTACCTCTTCAAAACTCTTTTTTTTTTTTTTTTTTTTTACCTCTTCAAAACTCCAACATTGATTTTTTTTTTTTTTTTTTACCTCTTCAAAACTCATTTTTTTTTTTTTTTTTACCTCTTCAAAACTCCAACTTTTTTTTTTTTTTACCTCTTCAAAACTCTACAATTTTTTTTTTTTTTTTTTTTTACCTCTTCAAAACTCCAACTTTTTTTTTTTTTTACCTCTTCAAAACTCCAACTTTTTTTTTTTTTTACCTCTTCAAATCTCCAACTTTTTTTTTTTTTTACCTCTTCAAAACTCCACAATTTTTTTTTTTTTTTTTTTTACCTCTTCAAAACTCCAACTTTTTTTTTTTTACCTCTTCAAAACTCCAACTTTTTTTTTTTTTTTTTTACCTCTTCAAAACTCCAACATTGATTTTTTGTTCCTTTTTTTACCTCTTCAAAACTCATTTTTTTTCATTTTTTTTTTACCTCTTTAAAACTCCAACATTGATTTTTTGTTCCTTTTTTTACCTCTTCAAAACTCCAATTTTTTTTTTCTTTTTTTTTACCTCTTCAAAACTCAATTTTTTTTTACCTCTTCAAAACTCCAACTTTTTTTTTTTTTTTACCTCTTCAAAACTCTACAATTTTTTTTTTTTTTTTTTTTTACCTCTTCAAAACTCCAACTTTTTTTTTTTTTTACCTCTTCAAAACTCCAACTTTTTTTTTTTTTTTTTTTACCTCTTCAAAACTCCAACATTGATTTTTTGTTCCTTTTTTTACCTCTTCAAAACTCCACAATTTTTTTTTTACCTCTTCAAAACTCCAACTTTTTTTTTTTTTTTTTACCTCTTCAAAACTCCAACATTGATTTTTTGTTCCTTTTTTTACCTCTTCAAAACTCTTTTTTTTTTTAACCTCTTCAAAACTCCAACTTTTCTTTTTTTTACCTCTTCAAAACTCCACAAATTTTTTTATATTTTTTTTACCTCTTCAAAACTCCACAATTTTTTATTTATTTTTTTTACCTCTTCAAAACTCTACAATTTTTTTTTTTTTTTTTTTTTTACCTCTTCAAAACTCCAACATTTTTTTTTTTTTTTACCTCTTCAAAACTCTACAATTTTTTTTTTTGTTCCTTTTTTTACCTCTTCAAAACTCCAACTTTTTTTTTTTTTTTACCTCTTCAAAACTCAATTTTTTTTTTTTTTTTTTTACCTCTTCAAAACTCCAACATTGATTTTTTTTTTTTTTTTTACCTCTTCAAAACTCCAACTTTTTTTTTTTTTTTACCTCTTCAAAACTCCAACTTTTTTTTTTTTTTTACCTCTTCAAAACTCTACAATTTTTTTTTTTTTTTTTTTACCTCTTCAAAACTCCAACTTTTTTTTTTTTTTTTACCTCTTCAAAACTCTACAATTTTTTTTTTTTTTTTTTTTACCTCTTCAAAACTCCAACATTTTTTTTTTTTTTACCTCTTCAAAACTCCAACATTGATTTTTTGTTCCTTTTTCTACCTCTTCAAAACTCCACAATTTTTTTTATTTATTTTTTTTACCTCTTCAAAACTCCAACTTTTTTTTTTTTTACCTCTTCAAAACTCAATTTTTTTTTATTTTTTTTTACCTCTTCAAAACTCCAACTTTTTTTTTTTTTTTACCTCTTCAAAACTCTACAATTTTTTTTTTTTTTTTTTTTTTACCTCTTCAAAACTCCAACTTTTTATTTTTTTTATTTTTACCTCTTCAAAACTCCAACATTGATTTTTTGTTCCTTTTTTTACCTCTTCAAAACTCCACAATTTTTTTTTTACCTCTTCAAAACTCCAACTTTTTTTTTTTTTTTTTTTACCTCTTCAAAACTCCAACATTGATTTTTTGTTCCTTTTTTTACCTCTTCAAAACTCTTTTTTTTTTTACCTCTTCAAAACTCCACAATTTTTTTTTTTTTTTTTACCTCTTCAAAACTCCAAATTTTTTTTTTTTTTTTTACCTC